>NC_053162.1:152690009-152990009 GCF_016835505.1 Polypterus senegalus | reverse complement strand
CTGACTCAAAGCCACACAGGCTAAGATTTGATGGCAGGAGTTTACTGGCAGATGTGAGTGGACAAGAAGGAGCATAGTTGTGCCTCCATGTACATAGGTGCTAAACCAATGGCTACTCTGTAGGCAAGCATCAAGAAATTGAATTTAATGTATTCTGCAACAGGGGCCAGTGTAGTGACATGAAAAGACATACTGCTGAATTTTGAATCATGTGCAGTGGTTTGGTAGGATATTGAGTATTCTGATTTTGCTAGTCTCTCCATATTTTCTTATTCCACTTTGGGGTCCTGGATTAGCTGTTTTATGTTGCTGGGTGGTATTGTGGGTTTGTGCGACTTCCTCATAGCTTCAGTCATTTGGGTTTAATTGCTGTCTTTCTCCTTGCATGTTCTTCCACTACAGATTTCCCTGGGTTTCTCACATATTATGACACTTTAATATGAGTTTAGTTGATGATATTGCTTTGTTCCCAACTACATGAGGTTGTCCCCATCCATTGTTGTTATTTGCTTTGCACCTGACACTGCCAGGAGATGCTAAAACTCTCCATGACTTTATAAAGGAAAAATTGGGTTATAATAATAAATGACAGTCTAGGTTAGGCCAACATTATGAAGTTCTTGTATAAATTCCAGTTACTGTTGCTTTAATTTCTAATGTATGGCTATATTAAACTGAAGCAGTGTAAGCTCATTCATTCCTTCAGGAACTTGTTATGGAATGAGCTTGACTTATAATTGTGATGCAGATAAGTCATTTTTCTACCCTTATGTTCAATGATGAGATTCCATGCTGTTTTAAATAGTATGTTCATATTTATTAAATATACCCAATCTTCTTTTCTTCCTGCAAAATGAAGCCAATCAGTTCTAAAAAACGTATTGGTGTTGGTCAATGTTAACCAAAAATGATATCCTTTGCAAACTAACTTCTACATGTAAAGTTATGAAATTCATTGTTGTTTATTATTTTCCTTTTCTTGATCTTTGGACAGTGGAGTAATTCCAAAATAAGAAAATATAGTATTATATCATAAAAGTCTGGCTTATAAAATCAGTTAAATTAAATAAACTGTTTTGTATTTTGTTCATACAGATTGTTGTAAACATGTAGAAGATTGGTACCATAGTGTTTTTTGTGTGTTTGAATCAAAATGCAATAAACACAAAACTGCCGCTTAGTGAAATCCAATACATCTGCTTTGCTTTCAGTTATGACACTCGATCTGTGAATTAAATTGCAATGTGCTATTGTATTGCATTTTAAACTGACATGTGAATTGTAGCCCATGGTTAAAAGCAATCGGTTGTTTGATCTATATGTTTTTAATTATGTCACAATGAAACTGTGCCAAAATGAACTTATGAATGTATTGCATTTCAACTTAATTTATGCATTGGATTACATTTAATTTTAGCACAAATAATCTTTCATAATTCATGGTCCAAGCATGACAATAAAAAAATTTAATGCAGCAGTATACATACAGTGGGTATAGAAAAGAATCATTTCTGAACTGTAGCTGTGATATCTTTCACTTGGATGTTATTGATTGAATTGAGTAAGTAAAGCTGGAAATACATATTTTCTGTGTGTGTTTTCATTTAAGGCTGTAAAGCAAAACAATGGGAATATTTTGAAGGGGGGAATTCTTTTCTATACCCACTTTAGATCACTGGCTGTATTCAACTAAAGATATCTGACACTGTAAAGCACATATTGCACCTTAGAATATCTATGAAGTTCAAACTGTGAAACACATTTTTGGGGTCTAAATTAGGTCTGAAAACAAAATTTGAGAATACACAATTAACGCAATATTTCAGTTCATTTTCGATGAAGTATTTTTGTATGCAAAGGAAAATGCATCAGCATGACATAATCCTTTTAAAATGATCTATTTACAAAAATATTCCCTTCTGAGATGCTGATTGTGTTTATACTGTGGTAGAGGAATGCTATACACTTGTGTGCAAAAAAAGTTTACAAATAAACATTGCTGTGTAAAGTTGCAGGTAACTACCTACACCATATATAAAGATGGGCAACCAGAAAGCTTACCTGGACTGTCAGGTTTGCAAAGCAGACCACCACATGCATTTACAATTTGTCCACCCCTGTATTGTGATGTTAAGTGTACTTGTCCTTTAAGCATTGCTTCAGAGTTTGATTTCTGCAGATTATAATGAAACTTGTCACTTAATCAAGCATTCTCAGTATACTTGGTTGGGCCATATTGTCTTTGGAGTTATTATTGCAGTTTGTGGCTGAAAACATACTGTTATGGCACTGTCTTTCAGTCATGTTTTAAACTGTACTCTGGTAACAAGTAGCCATAACCCCATAGCTGCATCAACAAATTGAGATCACTGAATGATAATCAAATGATAATTCACTTTATTTGGCATATTCAATTTCTTGCATTAGGAATTTGTCATTTTTCACACACCCCAGTTTACTCTCTAGAGACACACAAAGAAGCGTGAGGTCAGAATACAGGGTCAACTATTTCTACAGTGTCCCTGATGCAATTATAGTTTAAGGGCCCAATGTCTAAACACTAAAAGTTGGAGTTTTGAAATAATATCCAGTAAAAGTTAGGAAACACATCTATATCTACATAAATAAACCTGAGTTGATGGCACTTTGTATCCGGTGTATGTTTAGTCTGGCATTATTCAAAAACAGCTGGACATATTGTCTTGAAAATAGAAGGATAACAGAGGAGCAGCCCAACTTAGAATAAAAAATGTGTGATGCTGTGGTGGGGAGAGCTTAATGAATCTGATGTCTCTTAAGTTTCTATTGTTCTTTTTTGAACATTGAATCCCTTTCTTTTATGTCAAAAGCTAAAGTTAAAGATGATTCGTTGATGACAGTAGGGGCATAGGGGCAGAATAAGTGACCATGATCTGATTGGAATATGATAAATGGGGTGTATTTATACCCCAAGTTTCTCTAATTCCATCAAATTAACCCGTTCCTTTGCCAATAGCTGCAGTTCCCAGAAAGTTTCTGTTTTGCAGCCAGACACCTCTGCTTCTCTTGTGGGCAACTAACTTTATGCTGCTTGTTCAGAGGAGTGTAAAGTAAAATTCACAATGAGGTTGGGGAAAAAAGTGTCAAGCAAAGACAGGAAACATTGTTAGTGTAATAATAAGTACCACTTAAACATTGATGTATTGGGGCCAATAAAAAAAAAAAAGCTGGCCATGTTTAAAAATACAAAAGAATTTAAAAGAATTCTAAACATTTAAAGAAAAAAAAAATTTGAAATTTTACCTGTTTATATTATTTTGCTTATATCAATCTAATTTTATTTTGCTACACAGTAAATAAATTGCAGGAATTAAACATAAGAAATAATGTTTGTGCTGCCTGTCTGACAGGTTGACTGGTTTGCAGGCTTATTATTCCTTAATGGCCACTTAATTAAGTGCTCACATCACAAGCACAGAGCTTAAGGGAGAAAAACTGTTGGTGCTGAAGAAAAAAGGGTCCCTTGCATATAATGTGTAGATTTTATAGTTAAAAGATGTACCACAGGTTGCGGTGGTAGTGCATTGCTGCTTCCACCACACGACGAACCACCTGGTTTGGGATCTGAGTGCAGAGTGTTATACCTCAGAACCACACTGGGACAGTGTGAGGTTTGTTATGGTGGCTGGAGTGCCAATCCTGCCACCCACCCTGTACATTAATGAATCTTCTTGTTTCGGCTGCACCCATTAGGGGTTGCCACAGCTGATCATCTTTTTCCATATTTTTCTGTCCTCTGCATCTTTATCTGTTACACCCGTCACCTGCATGTCCTCTCTCGCCATATCCATAAACCTTCTCTTAGGCCTTCCTTTTTCCCTCTTCCCTGGCAGCTCTATCGTTAACATCCTTCTCCCAATATACTCTGCACATGTCCAAACCAACGCAATCTCACCTCTCTGACTTTGTCTCCCAACCATCCAACCTGAGCTGACCCTCTCATATACTCACTCCTAATCCTGTCTATCCTCGTCACATTCAATGCAAATCTTAGCATCTTTAACTCTTCCGGCTCCAGCTCTGCCTCCTTCTTTCTGGTCAGTGTCACCGTCTGCAACCCATATAATATAGCTGGTACCGTCCTGTAGACCTTCCCTTTCACTATTGCTGATACCCGTCTGTCACAAATCATTATTGACACTCTTCTCCACCCATTCCACCCTGCCTGCACTCTCTTTTTCACCTCTCTTCCACAATCCCCATTACTCTGTACTGTTGATCCCAAGTATTTAAACTCATCCACCTTCGCCAACTCTACTCCCTTCATCCTCACCATTCCACTGACCTCCCTCTCATTTACACACATGTATTCTGTCTTGTTCCTACTGACCATCATTCCTCTCCTCTCTAGAGCATATCTCCACCTCTCCAGGGTCTCCTCAACCTGCTCCCTACTCTTGTTAC
Source organism: Polypterus senegalus (assembly GCF_016835505.1). Classification (NCBI taxonomy): domain Eukaryota; kingdom Metazoa; phylum Chordata; class Cladistia; order Polypteriformes; family Polypteridae; genus Polypterus; species Polypterus senegalus. The sequence continues at coordinate 152,985,566 of NC_053162.1, read as the reverse complement.
AGATCACAATGTCCCACCCTGTACATTAATCAATATTTGTCTTCATTTAGGCATTTTTCCATTTGTAGCATGTTGGCCAGCCATCAATATTGGGCCCTTTGCAAGAATTAACCATAAACGTGTAGTCCATCACAGGGCCCAGTCACTTGATGTGGATGGAAAAAAGAGATTACTGTGGAATGCTGACTTTGACGAGTGGAGAATGTACAAACAGCATAGACTGCAGTTCTTAAAGAATGGATTTCATTTTCTGAAACCACCTTTTCTTCTTCAAAGTAACATGGACAAAGCATGAGTCGACTGCCACTTCTACTTAGTTAAACACATCCTGTGCCCAGTAGTAAGGAACCAGTTTAGAACTGCCAGAATGGGGTACCAACCCAGTAATCCCTGTTTTAATATTGACAACTGGATGTAAAAGGGCACAGCACAAAACATGCTGTTAAGTAAGTCATCCATTATAGAGTTCTCTGCACTTCCTTAGCCTCACTCATGAGCTTCTTCAAGTCTTAAATTCAGGTCGCAAATGGACAGCACCTTTGGGTGCCACTGTTGTCTTTTATAGTTTTCTGAATGTACCATCAAGCTGAAATGTTGGGATGACAATCCAGTTGTCCCCGTCAAAGGAATAAACAAAAAGTGTGCTCAATGTCATCAAAACAAACAAAAATAAGGGTCCTTGTCTCAGGACCCTTTCTTGGCTACCAAGCCTGCTGTAGTCACTTTGAGAATTCATACATTTATTTCTAGTAGGATTGACTACTGCAATGCTGTGTTCACTGGGTGTTCAAATTGTTTTTTTATACAGCCTCTAGTTAATCCAAAATGCTGCTACAAAAATTATTACAAGAACAAGAAAATACAAACACATAACTCCAGTTCTTAAATCCTTACACTGGCTCCCGGTTAAGTATAGAGCAGATTTCAAAATCCTCCTTTTAACATATAAAGCATTAAATGGCCAAGGTCTGGCTTACTTGTCTGAACTAATCCATCCATTATCCAACCCACTATATCCTAACTACAGGGTCATGGGGGGGTCTGCTGGAGCCAATCCCAACCAACACAGGGTGCAAGGCAGGAAACAAATCCCGGGCAGGGTGCCAGCCCACTGAAGGGCACACACTAGGGACAATTTAGGATCGCCAATGCACCTAACCTGCATGTCTTTGGACTGTGGGAGGAAACCGGAGCACCCGGAAGAGACCCACGAAGACACAGGGAGAAAATGCAAACTCCACGCAGGGAGGACCCAGGAAGCGATCCCAGGTCTCCTAACTGCGAGGCAGCAGCGCTACCCACTGTGCTACCGTGATGCCCCTCTGAACTAATCATGACTTACAAACCAGAGCGCACATTAAGATCTAAAGGTACCGGTCTGCTTATGATTCCAAGGATTAATAAAATAACAGTGGGAGGTCGAGCTTTTAGTTACAGGGCCCCTAAACTGTGGAATGGTCTTCCTGCTTCTATAAGAGATGCCCCTTCGGTCCCAGCCTTTAAATCCCGGCTGAAGGCTCACTACTTCAGTTTAGCATATCCTGACTAGAGCTGCTGATTAACTGTATAGACTGCATCTCTGTTGTTAGTCATTAGCACTAAAACATAAGTAACATGATAGTTATAAAGTAACATGATAGTTATAATTTGTTACCAACCCTCACCTATTCTGCCTCTCTTCTTGGTACTCAAATGTGGCACTCGGTGCCACGGCCCACCTGCCAAGTTGTTTTGCCTGCCTAAATGGAGGATCGCAGGAATCATGGGGTAGAGGGGTTCTTTCATCGGATTGGCTGGGCCAGCGCTGTTTCAGCTGTGGAATGGCCAAATGGCAACTTGATGGATGAGGTCGCCAGGACTCTAAAAATATCCAAATCATATTATGTGATATCATCTACTGTTAAATTCTACTCCGTACTTCTAAAATTTTTAATTTTATACTGTATTGAGGATTTGTTCTGTGTATTGTATTGTATTGGCCCCCTTCTTTTTGGTACCCACTGCACACCCAACCTACCTGGAAAGGGGTCTCTCTTTGAACTGCCTTTCACAAGGTTTCTTCCATTTTTTCCCTACAAGGGTTTTTTTTTTGGGAGTTTTTTGTCTTCTTAGAGAGTCAAGGCTGGGGGGGCTGTCAAGAGGTAGGGCCTGTTAAAGCCCATTGCGGCATTTCTTGTGTGATTTTGGGCTATACAAAAATAAATTGTATTGTATTTGAGAAGGAGCTCTGTCCTGTGGTGTGTTCTCATAACAAATGAGGTCTCCTTCCAGGAACCATGGGATATGCAGCAGAGGAACCAGAAGAGTTGCCCACTCTGGGTGTCTTCTCGGAACTGTGGAGGGAAAAGAATTGGATAAGGTTAGCACCAGCATCCCCTTTTGACCCGGGATGATTGTACATATCTTAGATGAGCCTGACACTCATGTGTGACTCTGTATATCCAGGTTGTCCCTGGTTTGTGAAGTAAATCCATTCCTGAAAACTCCTTTTCCTAATGTGACTGCATAATAACCATTAATGTAAATAGAGGAAAAATATATATATGATTATTGGCTCTAAAAATGCCCCCAATTTCTGTTCAAATAACGGTAATGCACGTGACAATTGAACAGAATCGGTTTTAATAACATTAGTTATCAAAACAAACCCTAATAAGACATTTTCCCTTTCAATTAATACAGTCTAATAAGGCTGTTTACCTGTGCTTTTTCACTTGCAAATTCACATTCTAACAAATGACCTTTCAATCTCCCTTTTGCTTTATAAACTCTTTCATAAATGTTTTTTCTAATGTCTATGCTCAAGATAATGTGAGAAGACATGTGAGCGAAGCACAACATGCAAACTCAACACCTACTACTAGTATTATTGAGACTGGAATTGTGCATTTCCAAATATCCAGCTGTGCCTCAGACATCCTGCTCCATTCTGTTACACGGTTGCAGTGAGGAGTATTTATAATGAGAGTCAAAATGGAACAGTGTTTCAAAATCATCCTAGCTCAGGGGTCCTCAATCCCAGTCCTGGAGAACCGCAGTGGCTGCAGGTTTTTGTTCTGACCTGGTTGCTTAATTAGAAAGCAATTCTTGCCAATAAAGCACTAACAAGCTATGAAATTAAATTAACTCTGCTATGTCCGGTCATTCTCATATCCTAGATTTTCTTTTCCTTTCTATCATGCAAATGATTTGAAGGCTAAAATGGACGAGTAATTCTCAGTCCTTCACTTTTTTCTCTTCATTTTTCTTCCAAGTATTTAATTAAACCCAATAGTGCAGATAAATACACACAGGTGTAAATGTAAATAAGATAAATGGAGAAATGCTGCTCTCTCTTGTCATTTGCATGTTATTGATAATAAGGAGCAATTAAAATAGCTGTTTAAGACAAAATTAAGCAATAAGGGCTCAAAATCACTAAACTGAAGCAGAACTGTTACTTTAGCAATAAGTGCTTTTTATTAAGCAACTGGGTTGGAGCAAAAACCTGCAGCCACTGCGGCTCTCCAGGACCGTGATTGAGGACCCCTGTCCTAGACCAAGTCTTTATAACAACGACAATTTTACTTAATTGTGATTAATAAGATGGCTATTAAAGAGATTTAACACACCTTTTTCATATACCCACATTTTTGTAAAGAAGCTATGGAGAACCTCGGTTGTTTAAACTAATTGGGACCAAGGTTGGTTCAATTAATCAAGCCATTCACACGAGAATACCCAGTTCATACAAAACAAAGTGCAAGTGGGTCTACAATTAAATTATTGTATGCAAGACTATTACTACTGTATTAATGAAATATATTATAAAAAATAAGTTAAATAAATTAAAATTTGTAAATAATAAGTAGTGTTGACTGGTGAAGTTTGTTAAAGTGTTTTTTAACAGCTAATATGCTGTCCTTTTTTCTTTTTTTGTCTTTTTTTAATTGAATTTATTTAAAGCATTTTTAACATACCATACAATCAAGTCAAACTTAACAAAACTAAATTCAATTCAACCCCCACTCACGAGAAAGAGAGAAAGACCAACAGCCAGAGTAAAACCTTTGAGAGTAGTTTTGAGGAAAAGGTGTCTTTCTTCCCAATACAAATGCTTAATCTACAGTACAATGTTATTGATTAAATCCTGCCAGGTTTTAAAAAAGTTCTGCACAGATCCTCTAAGAGAGAATTTGATTTTTTCCAATTTCAAATAGTATATAACATCAGTTACCCACTGACTTAAAAGGTGGGCTAGGATTCTTCCAGTTGACCAAGATAAGTCTACATGCCAGTAATGTAGTAAAGGCAATTATAGTTTGTTTGTCCTTCTCCACTTTAAGCCAATCTGGGAGTCCACAAAACACAGCAGTTAATGGATTAGGAGGGATTGTGACATCCAAGTCACAAAGTCATTTAAAGTCATAAAGGCATTTGAAGATTTTGTTCCAAAATGATGTTAATTTGGCGCAGGCCCAAAACATGTGACCCAGTGTGGCTGGAGCTTGATTGCGGCGTTCACAGGTTGGATCTTGCCCTGGAAACTTTTTGAGACAGATGTGCTCGATAAAAATTTTTAAGTTGAATAATTGACTGCTTTGCGCATATGGAGCTCGAGTCAATTCTCTGCATGGCTGCCTTCCACTCCTTTTCTGAAATGTTAAGTAAGAATTTTTTTCCCATTGTACTCTGGGATCTTTAAAAGGAAGGGACTTTAAAATGTTTTTATATATTATAGAAATGCTGTGTGAGTCTTCAAGACTGATCAATATCTCTTCTGTAACAGAAATAGGTGGGAGGTGAGGAAAATTTGTTTAACGAAGTCTAATTTGGAGAGAGTGGAAAAATGTGTTGATGGGAAACTAAATTTAGAGTGTAAGTGTTCATAGAATGCAAAGGCTTTATTTATATAGAAATCTCTATTTTATTTAATCCCATACATTTTCCATACATTCAAAACTGTGTTTAGAGAGTGGAAGTTTGAGAGGGTTGGAAAAGGTGGTTATCATGTAGAGGTGCCACAGACAGAATATTCTCTAACTTGAAGTGCTTCCTACATTGGTCCCATATTCTGAGTGAATGAAGGACAATTGGGTTGTTAGTATATTGACAATACCTTGTATTTACTGCTGTACAAAGCAAGGAATATAAAGAGATACTACAAGATTTCTTTTCTATTGCAGACCAAGCTGGCATGTGTTCATCTGTTTTTTTCAGTATTCTGTGAAAAAGGACAGAAGATTTGCCCTTCATTACTGGGAGGCAAACATACAAGCTACTGTATAAAAATCTGGACACTTATACAGTAGCTTGTATGTTTGCCTCCCAGTAATGAAGGGCAAATCTTCTGTCCTTTTTCACAGAATATTTTCCTGGAAATTCACCCTGTGACTGGCTAAGGGTCGCCTTTGCATGGATAATCAGCCATGCGACCAGCTATGATCTCAAAATTAGCCTTTAAAGAGCCCTCCCCTTTTCCCTCCCACGACAAACAAAACACATACAATCCTGTGAAATCAAAATATTAATGAAAAATAATTATTACTGTTTACAAGGTGTTTATGTCTTCTGCATTGCATAAAAAAGAGCAAAGCATCTGCACAGATATCGGAAACAAAAAAGATGAGCACTTGCAACCAGTGCCGTGACTTATAATGGAATGAGCCAGTCTCATGGCTTACATGTGCCCCAAGATTGGAACTCTGTGAGCACAATGGTATACAGTATATTTAATGTATATATTTTTTTTTTTATTTCTAGTTTGTGGCCATTTGTTGTATTTTGTTTGTGGTTAACATTCCATTTGTGTCTTGTGTTTGAGGCACAGTGGTTAGAACTGCTGTCTCACAGCTCACGTCACATTTTTGGCCACAATAATCAGTCCCAACACCATTGGCAGACTTACTTTTCTAGCACTTGGGGACACATAAAAGACCATCATGCTATTATAGGCCTCTCAAAAGTACTTCAGTTCCTCTTTCCCCATTGAGTTCAATGCATTTTGCAGAGTTCGTCGAAGTTTCTGAACATTTATGTGGTTTTGCCAAACTCCTGGGGCTGCAAACTCAGCAGGGTTAGCTCACTAATAATAACCAAAATATTTTAAAGAAATTATATTTATTTTGGACTTGCTTACTTTTTTAATATGCTTTCAGCTATAAATTACACATTTTTTACAAAAACAATCACAAATAACTGCACACAGCTAATAATGAATCTTAGGAAGCTTATTTTGTAAAATTTTGCGTTTAATCTTGAGTTTTTCTTTGAATGTGTGAGACTTTTGATCTCATCCTGTTTGATAGTGGTATCTCTGTAGAACTGCATTCAGATTGTCACTCACACCACTCCATTGCTGTTTCTTAACATTACAAGTGACACATATATATTTTCATCTCATTTAAAATCTTTTTTTCAATGTGCAAGAGCGGGGTGAAAATGTATTCTAGTGCAAAGGGTGGAAAGGGAAATGCAGACACGGGAGCACATACCTGCACACATCTCTGGGGAGCTTGTTCATTGCTAAAATCCTTTGGCTTGGCTGCATGGCTGCAGGTTAGCCTCCCAAAGGATCCTGACTTGGATCAGCTAACTGATTTTGGGAAAATGAACAGAGATGCTGTTACCTCTGAAGTCAAATAAGCAGTGCAAAGCACTGGGCAGCAACTTGCTGGAACGAAGGTGTGTGCCCCAGCTGTCCATGATAACGAATGCATCAAATCCTCTTAGATGAAGTTTGAAAACAACGAGGAATGACTTGAGAATATATTTGTTATGCAGAAAGCTCAGTGCAGGCTGGGAAGTCTTTTTGGCCTTGGAACCCCTGCAGATTTTGCTTAACTGGATTCTTTTTTCTGTCCTCCTGGCCATCTGACCTTATCATCTGTAGAGACTTACAATATGACAGGGATAAATGGAGACGGAAGATCCACTATGATGACCCCTAAATGCCAAAAGAAGAAGAAGATATAAGGACACCACTTTTCTATGAATTATGTGCCAATGTTAGATAAGCTAGTATGGATTTTTTATATTTTTGTTACTTAAAATTATTTTTACCTAATTTTATTATTATTTTACATAATTTTGTTTGGTTTTCTCATTGTGCAACTTTCTCTTTAAAAGTGTGCTATAGAAATTAATGTTGTTGTTGTGTAAGGCCGGACCAACAGCATGAATGTGCAAGCAGTCAACGTGTGGGGCTGATAGAAAGCATGTGGATGCGCAGGGAAAAGAGATGTGGAAGATCGCACTGGGTTGTGGAATAATCCTAAGGAAGCAATATTCCTTGCTTTTCATCCCAAACAAGTTTTTAAACCCTTATAAAATAATTTTAACAAGTTTTGCGTTTTGTGATTATGAAATCACATACAAAATACATTTTTGGGGCAACAAATCTGTATATGAAACAAAACTTTGCTGTTTTGCTCTTCTCCAAATGTACTGCATAGGCAGAAGGAGTAATATTTTAGCATAACTGTGGCAAAAATAAATAGTTCAGATGATTGACGTTTGGGTAATTGTCATTCTACTTTATATTACCTAATATATAAAGCTTAATGTGTAATTAAGTAGTATGCAAATCCACACCATTCAACTTATCACCACCAATTTTTGCAAAGATTCTCCATTAGCACACAGTAGGACTATAGGTGGCTATGTTTTACTCTGAAATGCGTCCACTTGGACTTTAGCATCTGTGCTTTATTAGGGAAGGGCACCTAGGAGGCGTTTCTGTTACTTGGCACAGGTATGCAAAGTTGCTCTCTACGGAGAGTTTAGTCAGTGAAATTTTGATTTGAGGCCAACATTTTATCCCCTAAGGAATTTATATAGGGCTCTCACCTGCACATTATTCTGCTCTGGGCAGTTCCAGGTGCCCATTCTAGTGTCTCAGCATGTAAAATGCAATATGATTCAAATTTGGTTTACACTTCCATAGTGCCCTTGCCATTATTAAGGATTCATATCACTACAGTTAATATAAAACATATAGCAAAATGCAATTACAGTAAAGCATTCTTCTGAAGGTCTTTCACTCTTACGGGTGCTTGATGGTGCCGTGGTGATCAATTAGACACAATTTAAACAGGACTTTATATACAGTAAACTGGGCCTTTTGTCGCTGGATGAAAAGAAATCATAACTCCAGTTTTCTTTAAACTGCATAAAAAATTCCTCTATGGGCACACAATCCTTGGAAAAAGTTTAAGTCCAACTGATTTAATGCAAATGGCTACCCAATGCTTCTCTGGAGATTCTGCAAAGCATGACAGTGCAGGCAGGCGTCCATTATTGTGTCAGTCTCGTTTAGTGGTCTGACACTAAGATATGCCACTTGTGGTGCCCCTTCAATTTTTCTCATTTACCATGAGGTCCAGTTTCATGATGAAAAATATAAAAGGCACTATATAAAAGAAAGTATGATTGACTGATTGATTCAATGCTGATTTAGATCTAAACTCCCATATTGCCTGACATCTGCAAGTCACTGACAAGGAGAGAAGATCACAGAGATAACATTTTTCATTGATTTTTTTCCCATTTTTTTATTGTGTATTGCCAACTAATTTACTATGACTTTCCAAAGGGGCTTTTTGGCTTATTCAGCGTTTGATTTCATTATAGACTGCATTGTAATCTGAAAAAATGATCTAGGACATAAATCTGCCAGACGCATGACAAAAGACATCTCAAAATGTCATGCACAGTAATAGCACAATGGAAGTGGTCACAGAGAGATCAATTTTGCAAGCCTACTTTGGCCTTTTCCCAGTAGGGACACATGTGCAGTATGTCAAACCAGCAAATTTGAAATATAGAAACATAGTGTAATCAAACCTGAGGATGCCAAGCAGAACCACAGAGAAATTTAAAGATGAGCAAGTGTTCCACTACATCCACTAGAGACAGCTGTGCTTGGCATTCCCTTTTCTGTGTGGTCTTGCTTTTGTCATTTTAAATAATGCTGTACAAGATGGACTCAGCATTAAAGCTTCAGATGTAAACAGGGTGACACAAATATTAAGGTATTAGAGCACCCACATGTTAATCTAATAAAGTGTAACGGATCAGATTTGGACCTGCAACCCTGTGGCTTCCATTTTGCCAATTTAGTAGTCTCTCTGTACAGTCATTTATAAACATAGGATAAGAAACTTTTTGCTTTCAAAATGGACTATGACAGAAACGGGAAAATATGAAGAACATTTTGAAGGTTGGGCAAGAGTCAGATACAGTAAATCTATCTATCTATCTATCTATCTATCTATCTATCTATCTATCTATCTATCTATCTATCTATCTATCTATCTATCTATCTATCTATCTATCTATCTATCTATCTATCTATCTATCTTCTATCTAAGATAGCTTGACATTCTTAAGCCTTCTTTTTCGGTTCAGAGTCATAAGTGTGTGCAAATCACGAATAAGGCAGGAAGCAAATCTTGACTGCAGGGCCCACCCGTGAACACTCCCACCCTCACACTGTGCCATTTTAAACTTGCTGGTTAACTGAACAAGATGTGTTTGGGATCTATCTATCTATCTATCTATCTATCTATCTATCTATCTATCTATCTATTGTCAGAGATGGCTGGGGTGGCGACCCGGCTGGAACGCCCAGGAGGATCGGAGGAGGGCTTGCGCCTTCCCCAGAGCATGTGAGGGTGACCACCCTGGTACCTTTGGGGGCCACGAGTACAGAGCTTTGAAGCTCCACCCTGTAGGGGCCCGTAATCACTGCCAGGGGGCACCCCTATGCCTTTGGAGCCCTGGACCTCAGCACTAAAGCCACACCCAAAAGAGCGGGGACACCCAGAGTGCTTCCGGGGATGCAGCCGGCACTTCTGCCATACTGGGGCGTGTTGGTGGAAGATTGCCGGGAAACACCTGGAGCACATCCGGGTGATTATAAAAGGGGCCGCCTCCCTTCATTCAAGGCCGGAGTCGGGTGAGGAGTGGACTAGAGCTGGAGATGAGAGAAGGAGGCAGTCTGAAGCAAGGCATTGGTGTTGTGGCCAGGACTTTGGGGACATGTGGGGTTTGTGGTGCACCTTGTATATAATGGAGTTCACAAATAAACGTGTGTTGGGTGAGTTGAACGTGTCTGCCTGTCTGTGTCTGGTCCAGTCTCCACAGTGGCATCCCAGATGGGACGATCCGCCTGTTACAAGGTGGGAAAATCCCTGAAAAAAGTAATTTTGTGGACAGCCCGGTGCAGCAGGTATGCCCACACATGTGCCGCGGGTGCGGCGTTCCCACAGCCCTGGGAAAGAGAGTCGCCCGACAGACCACTACCGGACCGCGGTTGGAATGTGCTCTCCTGGTGTGGAGAAACATCGACGGGCGTTACCGGAGTGCAGCGGTCTCCTATGAGCGTGCTGCCGCTGAAGGCGCCGGGATGGCGTGGTGTCAAGAGAGGCCATGCTGAGGCAGCTGCCTCGGACAGACGGAACTCAGAAGGTAAGTTCCCAGCGACGTTGGATTCTTCGGCCGGAGAGGTACGGCGGGGACGATGAGTACAGCCGACCCTGTAAAGCATAAGGGAGGTCCCACCGAAAAGGCCCGTGAACCATGTGTACAGAACCAAGTAGGGGGATCTCCGACAGCGGACGCGGCGGTGAGTGCTGTGCGCAAGGTGAGGGGAGGAAAAACAAAGGGGCTGGCAGGACGAAGGCTGATGAGTGCCCTGGGTCCTAGCACCCTATGCCCCGAGCCCGCGGCATTCTCCCATTGCTCTGTACGGATGCAGACGGGGCTGAATCTGTGCGTTCGCCATGCGCAGACCCAGACCTTCACGGCATCCAAGAGGAAAAGGAGGAATTGAGGGGAGAATGCTGGTTCCTCCGATAAGCTCTTCAGAAACTCTCCCTCAGTAAATGGCTGGGCTGATTTGGCTATCATCTCTGCCACAATAAAATGCTTTCACAGCAGCTTCACTTTGTGAAAAACGTCTGCTGCGATGTCAGATTCCTTTTCAACTCTTCAACCTTCTATAGCTTCTGCTTTGCATTCAGGTTTTTCAACTTGTCCTCATGTTTTGTCTCGTAGTGCCGTCTTAGATTATATATCTTAACTAGTTGATTACCCAGTGGCTTCGCTCATTGAGTGCAAGGGAAAAAAATAAAATGTAGTGTATAAATTATTAAACTGTAAAAAATTAACATGTAAGAAGTAAAGATACATTGAGCAGTACTGGAGTGCTTTTGGTTAAAGTACATTTTAAAGGCGCTATAACACAACAGGTACCGTAGATACTCATGTATAAGTCGAAAAATTTATGCCTTAAAATTCATTCAAAAGCACAAAGTCGACTTATCCACGGAGCAACACTAATTTCATTAAATAATTCTTTAAACTGTGAAATACCGCACTTGAATTTGAGCATTAGCTTTTGCAGGTTCTGGATAACAAACATACCATTAGCTGCCAGTAGATGGCGGTAACCAGAAACATACAGTATTTCGGACCATTAGGGTGCACCGGATATTAAAGTGCAATATCAATGAATGGGTCTCGATCCTGCTGTCATAAGTATCTTCTTTTATTGCATACGAAATAAACAGATTGGTACCGGAAGTGTGTGGTTGAATCGCAGAGTAATACTCTTCACAAAACAGTTCAGGCTTTATAGCGACCGAGTCCGCATGTTCTCGGAGTTTGGTCCACGCCGTCTGTATGAAAGGGTTACAATGGCGCAAACATTCGCGTCCGACAATCCCATCCTCGACACTTTTCTCCCAGTTTAGTAGTGGAAAACGGTGGGACATAGTTTCCTCTTGCGTGGGCGATGTCCTAAAGGGGTTGGTGCTAATTGTGGTGGCTTTGGAAAACTCTGCTTCCAGGTCAGCGTCTACCCCTAGTTTTGTCGCCATTCACAGTTTCCTAGTTACACACTCCACCGAGAGAATACACCAATTTTCTTTCAGTTTTACAAGCTTCGTGTCACTCACTAGTGCTGACAGGAATAATCCCGAACGAGCCCCCAGTGTTACCTTTCCTGCCTGTCTCCGGACCGTGGTCGGGGTGACGCAGGGGAGCTTCTCCTTCTTCATGTCCAGTAATGTGAAGCTCCAGGGCCAGAGCAACGTGCTCTGGGGTAAAACCCTGTCCCTGAGTTCCTTTCTCTTAATTTACAGCAGGGAGTGACACACAAGGCTTGACTGCTCAATGGTTGACTTTATTATCTCCTTTTTAAGGTGCCTGTTTTAGCTTAACAGAGACCAAAAACACAAGAGCCCCACCACGCCGTCAACAAACACTCAATCCCGAAACTCCACCCCCCAAAACCCTGACAACTCCACCCACATCCCACATCCAGTATAATTGGGATGTCAGGCTGCTATTTTAAGCTCTGATCCCAACAAGAGTCAGACTTTGAAGGATTTGAAGAAGACACTTAGGGCCACTTTATTATATGTGAGGGATTTGAATATGAATTTAATTGAAATATTCTAACTGTAAGTAAATGAATAAAAACGTTTTGGGAGTTTTAATTTTGGCTTACTAAAATTCTTCAAAGATTAAAATGTTGAAAGTCTGGGCCCAGGTACATTGGGTATAATTATGAAATTCAAAGAATTTGATAGGCTGTCAAGCTTTACCCTCGACTTATATGCGGGTCATAACAAATTTCATAATTTTCGGCTTAAACAATACACTGCAAGGTCGACTAATAGGCGAGTATCTACAGTAAGTAGCACTAACTGCAGCTTAAATGTATTTGGATCATCTCTCGATAGCAGATCCTTTGTGAATGGCACCGCACGACCGCTGTGGTATAAAAATTACATTTTCTATGCGATCCTGCAAATTTCTACCTAACAACTTTGCACAACGTGCCTGTGATTTAAGTGAAAAAATATTCTGAGAAATGTGGACGCTGCCTTTCCGTGCTTAACGGCCAGAAGATCCAAACAATTCCCAAGTCCGAAACTTAACATGAAGAGTTCAGTACATCTTCTTAGATGTAAACCCTCCATCTTCTTAAAAGAATTCATCACCAAAGCAACCTTGAATGTTGCAGGGTTTTAGTGACCTGAACTCAACTTAAGGGACAGTAAGAAGTCGTGCAGTGCAATTTACATAAAGAGTTTTGCTTCGATGGCGCCGATCACACTCATTCGCAAAGATTTGTACTCTCCCAGGAGCTGATGGGGCACTTGAAGTGTCACAAACAGTGCGAGAAGAGAAGACGTTGCCCGAAACTGCGAAGCTCTCAACCAGGCGGAGCAGCCCGACATTCCGCGCCTCCGAGTGTCCACTTTGTTCTCACAACCCCTCGCCGCTGAAGGCGGTCTAGTCTTCATATTCTTTACAGCTCGGCGCAGTTAAAAAGTTGAAAGACGCAAAGCTGTTTTCTTCATCTCCTGTACTATTAGGTACTGACAATTAAAAAAAAGTTAGAATGTGGCAGTTTCCGCGACAGTCACGTGGACAAATAAATAAAACTTCTCTGTCAGAACGGGGCGCACTTCTATGGGATAGATCAGCGTGTTTGTGTTTACTTCTTTTCAATATCAGTAAAATAACTCTAACACAAATAATAACAATTCATAAAGACAATATAAAAATGGCGTTCACAAACGAAGTGATTAGTTCCTGTATTATAATATGTTCTGTGGTCATACGTAATTTCCATTTCACGTGGTCATACGTAATTTCCGTTTCAAACGTGAAAAGAATTTTATATATATAGATTACAGCCACTTTACCTGCACAAATAAGACACACCGGTTTACCGGCAATGTCATTAAACATATACTCAGCCTCCCACTGGTTTTGAAAGGCTCTGTTTTCAGAATCAACTTTTCTCTTGGCCATTGTTACGGGATAGCTTTGACTTGAAATTAGGTTTGTATGCATCAACAGACGCTTGATTGATCTGACGTAATTGACGCGGGAATGATCGCAGGTAGCCTATCATTTGGTAAGACAGCTGTCGCACTGTGTTATGGGATTTGTAGTTTGTGTGTTATCAGTGCTTCATATCGCTGGGCCATTAAAAAAAGATATAGAAAATAATCTCGCAGGCCGGATATAATTGTACGCCAGGCCAGATGTGGCCCGCAGGCCTTGAGTTTGACACATATGGTCTGAAGCATGTGAATGGTTGACTCAAGCTCCAGATGTCCATACAATTGTGAATTTGCAGCTGGATCTAAAAAGTTTGACAAAGAAGAATAGGGGATAATCTGTCATAGTGCACACATAGTCAAGGCTGTCATGGCTGCCAAAGGTGCATTGACTGCATACTGATTTGAAGGGGGTGAATACTTACGTGATCAATTATTTTCTGTTTTATATTTTTAATTAATTCAGACCACTTTACTGAGATCTGCTTTCACTTTGACATTAAAGAGTCCTTTTCTGTTGATCAGTGTCATAAAAGCCAAATTAAACAGACTGTGATGAAATATTATAGAACTGGAAAATGTGAAAACCACCAGGGAGGGGTAATTTTTATAGTCTATCTATCTATCTATCTATCTATCTATCTATCTATCTATCTATCTATCTATCTATCTATCTATCTATCTATGATAATTCTTGATATTCTTAAGCCTCCTTTTTCAGGTCAGTGTCAGAAGTATGTGCAAATCCTGGCAGCTTCACGAATAAGGCAGAAAGCCAATCTTGCCCACCCGTGCACACTCCCACCATCATACTGTGCTGTTTTATACTTGCTGATTAACGGAATAAGATGTGTTTAGGGTGTATAATGAAAAACTGTACTATTCGGAGAGAAAAAACCCTCAGAGATAGCAAACAGATGCAAGATTCAAACATTGAATGTTGAATCTATGAGTCAGCGGTGCTAACTAGTGCAGCATTCCAAAGCATTAACTTTAGCTAAATGAGTGCATCCATTCTGAGACCTGCTTAATGCAGTTTAGACTCCCAGAGAGCCAAAGCCCATCTCAGACCACATGCATGCACCCTTTCCTCACCCCACAAAAAAAACAAAAAAAACAAGGGACCATTTGGAACCATCAACATTTCTTTAGGATGTGGAATGAAAAGCAAAGCACTTGTTGGAAAACCCATTGAGACATGGGAAGAACATGCAAATGTCACATGGCACTATACATCAAGTTTCTTTTCTTTAAAGCTATAGTTCATTGTGAAAGAAACTTAAAACCTTGTGTAAAATGTGTTCTGGGATTTTGTAGGTAAGGAAAAGAGAAGATTAAGGTAGATCAGTAATTGTGGCAGCAGAGGTTGGAGATGTGTTGCATGTTATTTAGCACTTGCAAGTAACAATTTATCTTCTCAGTACACATGACACTAATAACAATAATAGTAACACACCAGCAGAAGCATGGAAGATTGTTGGAGAAGAGGGATTAGATGTTTTGTGGGATCCAATGCAGAAGGTCTATGAATGTGAGAGAATACCAGATGAGTAAAAGGACAGTGTGATTGTACCCATTTATAATGAGAATGATGATATTTCAGGATTGTGGAAACTATAGAGCGATACAGCTGATGCCACACTCTATGAAAATTTAGGAAAGGGTTATAGAAAGAAGACTAAGGGAAGAGACCCCCATGAGGAGAAGATGTTTGGTTTTATGCCAGGGACAGAATGAACTGATGCCATCTTTACATTGAGACAACTCAGACAGAAGCATTGAGTAAAACAGAAAGGATAGCATATCATGTCTTATTTATTTGGAGAAGGGTTATGTTAGAGTGCCACGTCAAGAAGGTACCAGAGAAGTATGTGAGGATTGCCCAGGATATGTATGAGGGAGAAAGGAGTCAGGTTAAAAGTGTTGGGGTAAAAGATAATATCCCAGTTAGACTAGGACTGCACCAGTGATCCACTTTAAGTCCTTTCCACTTTGATCTGGTTTTGAATGTATTGAGTCATGGGATAAAAGACCAGTCCCCTTGGCGCATGGTTTTTGCTTATGACATTGGGTTGTTTAGCACCATAAAAAAGATGTTCGAAGAATGGAGAAGGGTCTTTGGAAGATAGACGGTTGAAGATGAATAGAAAGAAGACAGAATATATGCCTTTTAATGATGATCAGGATTTAGATGTTAGTCATCAGGGAGAGCTTTTGAAGAGAGTTGATGAATTTAAATATCTAGAATTGGCAGTAGCCCAAGATTTAAAACCAGATGCAGAGATAAACAGAGTTCAATGTGGATGAAGCAATTAGAAGAAGGTAGTAGGACTATTGTATGATCGAAGAATTATGGCTAACGTTAAAGGTAAGATTTTTAAGACCGTGGCAAGACCAGCAATGATGTATGGGGCTGAGACATGGGCAGTCAAGTGAATGCAGGACATGAAGTTAAATGTGGCAGAAATGAGATCGTTGAGATGGATGTGTGGAGTTACAAAAAAAGACAGAATAAGAAATGAGATAATCAGAGGTACAGCAAAAGTGGGAGAAAAGCCTAAGAAATTATGAGAAACTAGGTTGAAGTGGCATACACGTGATGAGGAGAGACAATGAATATGTGGGCAAAAGAGTGATGGGAATAGAAGAACAGAGGGAGGGAAAACAAGAGAGGTCAAAGCAGAGGTGGATAGATAACGTAAAAGACGATCTGACGGAAAGGGCTTGACTGGTCAGGAGGTGCAGGACTGACCTGTATGGAGAAGGATGATCAAGCACATTGACCCAGCATAGAAGTGGAAAAAAGATGAAGAGAAAGATTTTATTTATATAGTGCTTTTCCCAAGCCCAAAGACAATAATGATCCAGAAAACATATTGTATATACCAGGGATTGGATTCACACCCAGGAGAGCAGATCTGCAAGCATCCTGCCATCCATTAAATAATAATAGTATCAGAACCCATGCAGTAGGCACACTTATTTATCTAACAATTGCAGCACCGGAAGATGGAGTGACAATAGGGTTTGAATGAATGAATGATGAATAGTAACTTTCTCAAGTTAAATAAAGAGAAAACTGAAATCTTAGTGATTGGCAATAATGGATACAATGAGGCTATTAGAAATAAACTGGATACATTAGGATTAAAAGTCAAGACGGAGGTAAAAAGCTTAGGGGTAACTGTTGACTGTTGATCTGAATTTTAAATCGTATGTTAATCAGATCACTAGGACAGCATTTTTTCACTTAAGAAACATAGCAAAAGTTAGACCTCTTATATCACTGAAAGATGCTGAGAAATTAGTTCACGCTTTTGTTTTCAGTCAACTAGATTATTGTAACGCACTCCTCTCAGGACTACCCAACAAAGACAGAAATCGTTTGCAACTAGTGCAGAATGCAGCTGCTAGAATCCTAACTAGGAAAAGAAAATCTGAGCACATTTCTCCAGTTTTGATGTCACTACACTAGTTACCTGTGTCATTCAGGATTGACTTTAAAATTCTACTTATGGTTTATAAAGCCTTAAATAATCTCTCTCCATCTTATATTTCGGAATGTCTGACACCTTATATTCCAAATCGTAACCTCAGATCCTCAAATGAGTGTCTGCTTAGAATTCCAAGAACAAAACTTAAAAGAAGTGGTGAGGCGGCCTTCTGCTGCTATGCACCTAAAATCTGAAATAGTCTGCCAATAGGAATTTGCCAGGCAAATACAGTGGAGCACTTTAAAACACTGCTGAACACACATTAATTTAACATGGCCTTCTCATAATTTCACTGTAATTAAAATCCTGATACTCTGTATATCCAACTCATTATAATAACTATTCATGGTGGCTCTAAAATCTGTACTAACCCCTACTCTCACTTTTGTTTCCTTTTCCGGTGTCCTTTTGCTGGTGGACTCAAAGCACCGTGATGTTCCAACAATGATGGATGGATTAAAAGCCAGAAGTCTGTATGACCATCAACATCAAGTGACTCCGTGAGAACCCTAACTACAAAGAGCACTATTTCATTTATGTTAGGTAGAATGTCCAGAGGGGACTGGGCAGTGTAATGGTCTGGAATCCCTACAGATTTATTCTTTTTTTTTTTTCTCCCGCCTTCTGGAGTTTTTTTTTTTTCTTTTCTGTCCACCCTGGCCATCGGACCTTACTCCTTTTCTATGTTAACTAATGTTGTCTTATTTTAATTTCTTATTCTTTTATTTATATTATTTTATTCTTTTATATGTCTTTTATTTTTCCTTTCTTCATTATGTAAAGCACTTTGAGCTACTTTTTGTATGAAAATGTGCTATATAAATAAATGTTGTTGTTGAATCTGCATCCTTTTACCATTAAAGTTCATGTCCTGTAAAATTTAAATCAGATTACCTACATTGTATTTGGCTCCAGTGTTTATCTATAAAGCTGTGTCAATGTTTTTCTCAAAATTAGGCTCTCAAGCATGTCTTTTTTTTCATTCGCAGTGTGCTGCACTTGTCCATAGCTCAGCTTTCCAAAACTTTCTAAAGATGACTGCAGTTCAAGTACATTACCACTAGAGGGAGACAATAATCCATGTTAGAGGACTGAGCTTTCCGTGTTTTTTACCTTCCATCAGGCACAGCGGTCAGTCCAAGAAGCATTTCGGCTAAAAGAATTCCGGGAAGGAATAAACATAATTTTATGAAGCCAATTTAATTATAGCTGATATCATCCATTATAAAACCATTTTAGCCACAGGACTTTGTAATGTGTTTATGTACATACATATTCAACTTGTTAATATCCTTTTGTGATTTCAAAAATGAAATGCCAGGTTGCAGATTCTGCAGGAATGCAAGAAATTTCTTTAAAAAGTCACACTCGTGCTGCAGAACGGAGTAATTAATCTGCTTCAAGTACAGGATAACATTCAAAAGGAATCTACAGAAAACAATTTGCGCACTTCACAGTTCATCACACCTCTTAATAAGCTCCAACTCTGTATTTTCATGGAGGAATATCATTAGCGTTGAAATATATTGTTTCACATTAAAGATAATACTTAACTACTGCAATAGACAGGGTCTCTGAGGAATGTACAAGTTTAATGAATGTATAGATTTTCCCATTAGGAAACACTTGCAGATAGAAATAGACATACGGGTAATAGGGACTTGATTGCAAATTGTAAATGATTTTTTGATTGGTAAATGATAGACAATTTTTTATCAAAGCTGAAAAGAACAATATTATTTCAAATCTTTGCATTTTAATGATGCACAGAGTTTATCACTTTTAGACAGACAGTGTGGCAGTTTGATGTAGTAGCGAGAGTTTGGGACTTTAAAGCACATGGTTGCCTGTTCAGTTTCCACCACACACTCATTCTGTCACCCTGTAAAACTTTCTTAACATGCCAGAAATATAAATGACCATTAGGTTTGTGAGATTCAGGGCTATAGAAAGAAAAGAGAGCAGTGGCCTTAGCAGGCAGCTGGGTGGGGAGCACGTGTGGAATCTGTGGAAAATCTGGATATTTAATGGCATAGATTTGCATATTGGACAAGCAGACTTTCATCTTTATATATGACATATATTATGGACACTGGGAGTCACTCAGGCACCCAGTGAGCGAAAACGCATGTCTTAGCCGCTCTATTTTCTTGAAACAAAAGTATTTTTACATACTGTAGATAAAGCTAAAGATATTGCTCATGTTATAATACAGTACATGATTATCAGCAGTCTTGTTTTAACTTTTTATCCCAGTCCTTCTGAATGTTAAAAACTGTCTTGTCCATTTCAGTATGGCTGGCATGTCAGGCAGTCACCAAATGCAGGTCCCTTCAGTGTTGCTGCCGAGAAAGTTTGCCTTTCTCAAGTAATCCACACACCCTTCTTATCGTGTTGTAAAGTCTGAAGAGATCTGACTCTAGTTCCTCTGGTCTCTTCTTTTATTGGTCTCTCTGGAGTCATGTGACTAGGAGGAGATTGGCTCTCACTTTGTGCTAACTTGGAGGTCAAGGGGCATTAGTCTTCTGGTGACCCTCTCCAAGCATAGCTGGCTGATGCTGATTTCTCAGTCATTGCTGGAGAAGAGGAAAAGGCATACCCTGCAATATCTGGGGTTTCTTGTCTGCTTCAATAGGCATTAGAGGCAGAGGGGTGACTCTGAGGCTAGGGAGAATATTGCGGGTTCAAATCCTGTAAACGCCAGAAGTGACTCTACTCTGATGGGCCCTTAAGCAAGGCCTTTAATTGCAATTAGAATTGCTTTGTCCTAGGTAAGATGTTAATCTACATCCAGCCCTGCAAGCACGTCCTCCAATTTATAGGGAAAACTTGGGGGTTGGTAGTAAGATTGGCACTTCCACACATTGTTCCAGTGTGGTGCTGAGGTTTCACCCACGGCATTCAGGTCCCAATCCAGGTGGTTCATTGTTTTTTTTATGTGGCAACACACTATCGGTGCATGCTCCCAATCTCTCTCTTCTCTTCCATAGGCATTGTCTGTATTTCCAGCTTGAATGTCACAAGCAGAAGAATCAAACTGTGGCCATATATACAGTACACAGAGTATGTATTATATATAGAATATATGTATATATCATGTATACAGTTGCCACAGGATTGTGCATAGGGGATAGTTTAAGGGCTCAGATAATTGTAATCTTCCCCGGCCACTTCTCTGCTTCTCTCTGCAGACCAGAAGACTGACACCCATGACACCTCTGACGTCAATTCCGGGTTCTGCCCACCTAGTAATGAGCAGGATTTTACAAAAGCTGGTGACAGATGGAGCAACACGAACAGATATGCACCATGACGGCAGAAATCCGGACTTTGGAGGTCCAGGTAGGGGAAGAACGGACTTGGCTTGCTGAGACGTAGGTAAATTTGAGAACTTGTGCTACTCTTCAATAGGAATGACTATGCCACTATAATAAAAAGACAAAAGGTGATAATAAATGTTTTGGGGTACCATGAAGACAAACCCCATATATTCAAATAAAACATAAGGTATAGTGTGTTGTAAAAGATAAGAATCATTGAGATGACGCGTCTCCAAAAGAGACTGATTAAGATTAAGATGGCAATGTTTCCAGTCATAAAGGTTCTTGGCAGGAAGAGGTAGGTCCAGACGGGCAGAAAGTGGAAGTGACATCATAGCTGTCATGGTTGTCAATCTTTCGGGCTGCAGTGGGAGAGAGAGGAAGAGAAAAATCATTAGTCGACAGTGCTCTCTAGTGTTCTGGGGGAAGATTACAATTATTCAAGCCCTTAAACTGTCCTCTATGCGCACACGTGTGACACAGTATATATGTATTAGGACAGCAGTGGTTAGGGTGTCTGCCTCACAGATTCAGCGTCCTGATTTGGAATCCCATGCCTGGTTGCTTTTAGGTATGGAGTTTGCATGTCCACATTAGTGTTACTTTAATTTTCCTCCCACATTCCCAAAACTATACTGGATACTTTGACTGATGGCGGTAAACTGGGCTTATGTGAGTGTGCGTGCTCTACAATAATCTTGCATCCTAAGAAGTTTTGGGAAAATAATATTGGTATGGGAAAATAAAACAAGATTAACACTAACTGTAGGCTGCAGGTATGGTAGCATGTGGCTAGTGCCTACAGATGCAGGTTGTTTTGTTAAATCCTATACCTGGTTGCTACCTGTTTTTCATTCTTATGCACTTGTTTTTCCTCAAACATTCCAAAGGACCTGATATTACGTTCCTGGGATATATGAGTGTGTCTAGTGGTGGTGTCCCAGAGTTGATTCCAGCCTTGTGCTAAATGGTACCACCATCTACCCACAACCCTCAACTGGATGAGTGGGTTAGAAAATTGATGGATGAAGAACACTGAGATTTATGTTGACTAGCCTGTGCAATTAAAGTGTTTTTTGTATCTTAAATCTATATAGTACTTCATTCCCTATTAACTCAGTTTTTAACCTAATAAATTATTCAGTATTTAAAAGATGGAAAATTACACATAAATAAATGATATGGTTGTGTCTAGGCATATGTATGTGAACCTGTTTACAAAAGGGATCTGGGAAAAGTCTCTCCTGTGCATCTTCCACTGCTGATAAATAAATAACTATATTTGTCAAAAAATTTCAACATAATCAATATGTAGTGTTTCTTAGACTGTGTCTTGGTAGGATCAATACAGAGTGCTGTAAGAGCCTGGATTCTACATCAGATATTCAATTAAATTGCATATGAGAAATAAAGAATTTAACTCAAGAGCACAAACAAGGGCTTGCTTTCAACTTAACTGTTTACTGCAACTCATTACAGACCATAATTGTTGAGGTCTTACTATTTGATTACCACAGAGATTTAACCCTCTCTGTTACACCATTTGTTTGCAAATAAATGTATTGAACCCATTACTCTGTAACATTTTTTACACTGCAATAAAATTATTTAGAATATGAGGAATGTTTAAAAAGACGTTTACTGTGTAACCTTTGACTAAGCACCAGAGGGCATAAATCCTTCACACAACAGATTTTCAGCAGTCAAATAATGTTGGTTTCATGTGACTGACTACGTGTTTCACATTGATGCATTTTTATAAAATCGGATATCTTGAGGTGTCCACAAGGTGGAGATGTCAACCCACATCTGCTCTGAAGGCAAGGCCTCACATCCACTCTTTGTGCATCATTTTAGGTCTTTTGTGAATCGTCAAAGCCATCAGAATAGCCAGACATTGTTTCTTTACTGTATCATGCATTTCCAGGAAACATATTTAAATCTGCTTAAAATATATTTGCTTTAGAAAATAGTGCATTAAAAACATTTACGCTACCCACTGTCCTCTCTGCCTTTATTGGGTTGGGTGATCTGGTAGAATCCATGCTGAACTAATACCCTTTTGACCAAAGGGGTTTGATGTTGCAAACATTACCAGTCTCCCTTTAGCAAGTTATCAGGAACATCTGTACATTGGAAGTTGAAATGTAATATAAATAACAAGCTAGTTAAATGTGGGAGGCCTAAAAATTGAAAGTATTGTTTCTGAGAAGGAGTTGTAGAGGATTCAAAACCATCAACTGCCAGACAGTGCCCAGGAACCCTTAAAAAAACAGAATGTTAGGTTATATACTGTAGCATGATATGTAGAGCACAAGTCCAAGGAGGTTATGCTCAAGCTTTATAACACACCGGTGAGGCCTCATCTGGAGTACTGTGTAAAGTTTTGGTCCCCAGGCTATAAAAAGGACATAACAGTGTTGGAAAAAGTCCATAGAAGAGTGCGTAGGCTGATTCCAGGGCTATATAGGATGAGTTATGAGAAAAGATTAAACGATCTGAGCCTTTTCAACAACAACAACAATATTTATTTATATAGCACATTTTCATACAAATGATGTAGCTCAAAGTGCTTTACAAGGTGAAGAAAGAAAGAATAAAAAATAAAATTAGGCAATTCTAATTAACAAAGAATAAAATAAGGTCAGATGGCCGGGGAGGCAGAAAAACAAACAAACCTCCAGAGCGCTGGAGAAAAATATAAAATCTGCAGGGGTTCCTAGGCCACAAGACCACTGGGTCCCCACTAGGCATTCTATCTAACATAAATGATCTCAATCATTCCTTGTGGTTTACAGGCTTCACGTGGAAAAATTAGATGATGATGGTCATGTGGACCTCTGGCCTTAAATCCATCAATGTAAGGACAGCATGTTGCTTTGATCAGGTGGTGGCGGTGCAGATCGCCACCACAGAAAACTGAAAAAAGAACAGCAGAGAACAGCAGAGAAAGTAGGGGTTAGTATGGATTGAGGAGCCATGATAATGCATATACAGAATATTGGGGTTACACTAAAATGAAGCTATAAGAAAGCCATGTTAAGTTTACACAAAAGAAGATTAATAGGAGACCTGGTTGAAGTGTTAAAAATTATGAAGTTCCTAGTACAGTGGATTGAGACTGATATTTTAAAAGGAGTTCAGCAAGAACACAGGGACACAGTTAGAAACTTGTTAAGAGTAAATTTCAAACAAACCTTAGGAATTTTTTCTTCACACAGAGAACCATAGATATAAGGAGTAAGTTGCCAATATGGCTGTCATGTTTGGCTATAAGATTTAAGTCCCTCATTTGTTAATATTTCTCTTATTCGGTTCTATTTTAATTTTTTTTCCTTTTTCTGTGTTAAAAGGATTTTTATTTTGGGATTGTGGACTGGTTTGTTTTGTGTTGCTTTGGCTTGTTTCTTAATGGCATTCTTTTTTGAATTATTTTTTGTTTTGATCTTGTTTTGCTTTTGTTGAATATTTTTGTAATTACATCTCTTTAGCCTCAAGGAGCATTGTTTTATTATTGTGGGCCATAGGTTTCTGATTACATGGTTCTTCTCCTTCTCCTAGTTCTTGGAATACTGAAGCCTGATCGTTGAGCTTCAAATATATTTTAAATCATATAAAAATATGAATGTATAATTTTTTGCTCTTTATTATTTTGAGTTGTTTTAAATGTTGCTATCATTATGGTTCACAACCTTTTTATGGTCTCATTGTTAGGGATGCATTGGTTGGTTGCTAGGGGCATGTCCCTGGATGTCAGTACCTACGATACCACATGTGATACTTTATAATCCGTAAGTTCAGTAATCATTTCATCCAAGTTTTTGTTGTTATGAACCAGAGAGTTCCTAAGCACAAAGAGTTCCAAAAATACTCAAAAGGCCTGCCGGGTTGGGGAACTGGGGGGACTGTCAAACTCTGACTAGATACAAATGGCAAACACCAGATCTTCATACATAAAATGATTTATTATAAGCAATATGTGAAAACAGTCGAACCCTGAAAGGCACAAACAACACATCTATCTATCTATCTATCTATCTATCTATCTATCTATCTATCTATCTATCTATCTATCTATCTATCTATCTATCTATCTATCTATCTATCTATCTATCTATCTATCTATCTATCTATCTAATCAAAAGAGCAACAGATAGAAGAGCTCATTATTCACAATGAACCACAAAGGACTATCAATTTTTCTCAGCTTTTATAGGGCTGAGTACAGTCCCCTGCAGTGATAAGCAGGTGGCCTCACTTCTTGAAGGGTCACCGACAAAACACAAGGAATATAGCAAAAATACTTTAACAGACACTAAATCATCAATGAAATTAACATAAAAATGAACAAAATACACATAAATGATATTAATGAACCTCAGCCAGGGGGAACCCTGGTTGAAACATGACATATGACAGCTTTTTCTATTACTCAGACTTACTGCCTGTTATCTCACTACAACAACTTCAGCTTTATGTTTTGGTTTTGATGTCTTGAATCTTTGATCTCCCATTTTTTGATTTTAAACCTGTTTTTTATCTACAATATTGTCCCCTAGTCCATTATCAAAATTCTCTTTTGTTAACACCATGTCTGGCAAAAAAGGATCCCTTTTTGTTAGGCTTGTGCAAGCCAAGAGCTTGGCGTTAAGGTTACATTGGTATTATTCCTCACTTAGGTTATGAGGCAAACCTGCTTTTGAGTTTCATGAGGTGGGCAAAACATAACATAAACATGGTGATACCCATCAGTTGGTTTCCAGAACTTTGACTTTAAAACTCAATAATCAACTTGTGTTTCTTTTGGCTTTATTTATTTTTTAACACGTTGGTTCTGACCCATTGGCTAACATTTTTGATTTAAAGTTTTGGTTTATTTTTGAATTTTTTTTATCCTTGTGGTAATCTTGACCTACTAATAGATAGATAGATAGATAGATAGATAGATAGATAGATAGATAGATAGATAGATACTTTATTAATCCCAAGGGGAAATTCACATAGCAGTATACTGATACAAAGAAACAATATTAAATTAAATAGTAATAAAAATGAAAAAAATTAAAATTAAATTAATGTTAGCATTAACGATATCAATAACGAGCTTTGTAGTTTTTGACTACTGCCTTGGCCTTTTTCCCTTGGATCATCTCCTGATCTTTTTGTAACTGTTCTTTTAAATACGAGGTGAGACACAAAAATAACTGAACTGGGCTTGGGGCTTTCCTGGAAAACCGTCTGGAGGTTGGCCGAACGTGAATTATAGAACTATATCCCCTCCTACATGCACTCTCAATCTGCCAACCAGCTAGGTATATCAGATGAATAGCCCAGTCAGTATTTGCACAATAATCAGTACACAAGTTGGCGCTATACTGACGGGTGAAAAAATCAAACAGCGAATCAACATCAAATTTCTTGAGAAGTTGAACAAAACAGTCACAGAAACTTATGAAATGATAAAAACAGTGTACGCTGATAACAGTTTATCTCGCACGTAAGTTTTTGAGTGGCACAAACGTTTAAAGGAAGGACAAGCAAAGGTGGAAGATGTTCAATGCCCAGGTCAAGGGGGTGCTTCATCAAGACAACGCTCCCGTGCACAATGCTTTTTCCTTAAAGCAGTTTTTGACTGACAGAAATATCCCTGTCCTCGCTCATCCTCCCTATTCGCCCGATTTAGCTCCCTGTGATGTTTTACTTGTTCCTGAAATTCAAAAGTGACCTGAAGGGAGCACATCTTTCTTCAATGGATGAAGTGAAGACAAAAAACAGCAAGCCTGTTTAAGAGACTCAAGCAAGAAGACTTCCAGCACTGTTTCAATCAATGGAAGATACGTATGGAGCAGTGTAGAGATCGGGAGGGGGAGTATATAGAAGGTGACAATGTTTAGAATGCTGTAATTCATCAATAAATATATTTTCTTTTACCAAATTCCGTTATTTTTGAGTCTCACCTTGTACAAGTCAGCATTTTCCAGGCATTATATGAACAAATTCTAGAGGACTTGCATGTTCTGTGTTGTTCTTTGTTTGGCAGACAGTATTACTTGAAAAGGGGAAATATTACACAGCACTTTCAAGGAAAATGACATTGAATAAATTCATTAATTAAGTGGTTGTGGTTTGTTAAAATTAATTTACATAGTGAAAGAAAACTAAAGACATACATTCTATTATATAAGTAAAGCTTAAAATAATATTTGAAAAAGGGAGAAATAATAAAGAATTCAAAGACTATTCATGTGCCTGAAATTTTACTTTATTCAGAAGCACCTGCAATTCTAATATTATCATTTAGTTCATCATTTGGTGAAGCACAGACGGCAGATGTAGTCTAAAGAATGACTTTAAAAATGGTAGGCTACCAAGAAAAGTCAAAATTAATGAACGCCCAGAAAATAGTTTTCACCTTCTAGATTATTGAGGCTTACCTAATGATTGACATTTTGGATTTGAAGTGAGTGTCTTCAATAGATAAATAAGAAAACATTGCTTGTAGATATAATTGTCTTAGCAAAGACAGCCTGGTTAAAACATTTGCATTAAAAAGAAAGTGAAAATTTTCAAAGGGAAAAAAATACAGCTGAATTTATTAATAAAAATATACCAATTCAAAAGTGGTGAATATAAATCTTAGCTGCTACAAAGATCTGTTTTGAAAGTTGTTTTAGCTGATTCTGGTTGCAAATAAAGTCTGAAAGAGCTTTGAACCTACTGCAGCATTTCAACGTCCTTAGTAGTATTGATCGGTGAAATTTGCCAATAAATTCTTTTGCAGCAAATATGCTATGTTTACTGGTGACCTTATTCCCTGAATACTTTCCTGAATGTTTGCTTTATGTCCGGCTTAAATTAACTTTTTTTTTCCCCCCAGCATTCCATGATGCTTTGCGAGACCACTGTGATATCACAGAGATGTAGCAGTTAATGTTGGCTGGTAGAGTCTCCCAGGTATATATTGGTGATCTAAGTACGTAGTGGGCTTTAAATACAAAACATACTGTACATGCAGAAGGAAACTGGAATAGTGTCTTTGTAATCGTGTCTTAAAGTGAATTTCCCCTTGGGATTAATAAAGTATCTATCTATCTATCTAAAGGTGATGTCTTTTTGTATGAATTAGTAAATGAATATGTAAGCCTACCACTAAATAGTATGAGGGGCGTTACACAGGAATTTTCATGCTCTATTCTTTATAAAAGAGTGCAAGGTAGACAAGATTCACTGGACAAACACATGCATGTTTGAACTTGATGTTTGAAGTGATAACTGCCCATTCCCCCCTTCCTGTCAGTTGTAATCAACATGTCGAACAGGAGGTACACAATAGTGTTGCACAGTGAATTCTTATAAATTTTTTTGACAAAAGAAGGAGTCAGATTTATTTGAGACTTAAAAAACAGTTTGGGGATGAGTGTATCTCTCGGCCTAGAGTGTATGATTGGTGCAAGTCATTTAGAGAGGGACTATCATCTCTTCGGTCTACTTAAGGAAGATTTAGGAGGGAAGAAACTCAAGTAGAATGAGGAGGTTATTGATGCTGTGCAAGAATGGGTCATCGTGCAGTCAAAAGACTTCTAACTCTTGGAGGATTAAGAAGCTTCCTGATCGCTGGAACAAGTATACTGCAGTGGCAGGAGACTACACAGAAAAATAGTGTGTAAGGTGTTTCATTGTATTCAATTAATAAAGTGTAGCTCATAAATCCCCTTGTATTAAAAAGAGTGCTCTGTAGTTGATGCAAACAGAAAGGAATGAAGAATTCACATCTCTAGAGCTCTAGAGTTTCACTTATTTGGCAGCAGTGGCAATGAACAACCAAAAGCATCAAGGAAAAACATACAAGCTTTATTTTTCGGTTTGAGTACCTGGTATTAAATATGTGGGGGACAAGCTTTAGTGAATTTGTGCTTTCTGTCTGCCAATGTCTGCAAGAAATGTTACTGTTCTGATATTTCTTCTTCTTCTTTCGGCTGCTCCCATTAGGGGTTGCCACAGCAGATCATCCAAAATTGTTGTCCGCAGTTTGATTTGGCAAAATTTTACATCGGATGCCCTTCCTGAATTCTATTAATTTTTTCTTAAGGAGATACGGTGGAACAGTGGCTAGTACTGCTTCCTCACAGATCTGGTCACATTTTTGGCAACAGTCGGTCCAGCAGAGCTGATAGATGTTTCCCATTCATCAGGGGCACTTAAAAGACCATTGCATCATCATAACCCACTCAACACTAGTACAATTTCTTCTTCCCCGTTTCAGTGAGTTCGACTAAGTTTATGAACGAGTTCACTCGTCTCTGAGTGTTGTGTATATTTACACAACTGTTGTTTTTGCTGCTGTCATCTCAGAGAGGTTTTTATTGTGTCATGCTATGGTCGTGGTTACATTTCCCTTGCTTTATATAGTTTACTGTAAACATGAATGTGATCATTCTGCTTTGATCACAGGGGATAATCTGATATTTTATTGAAACAAGTAGTGTATTTTTAATTTATTAAGGTCATCCTGTCTGTCCCTCTTTTCTAGGCCTCGAGTAATCACTTACCTGACTCTGTGTGGCCACTTGTGAATACCTGTCTCAAATAAACTACAGTGGTGTGAAAAACTATTTGCCCCCTTCCTGATTTCTTATTCTTTTGCATGTTTGTCACACAAAATGTTTCTGAACATCAAACACATTTAACCATTAGTCAAATATAACACAAGTAAACACAAAATGCAGTTTTTAAATGATGGTTTTATTATTTAGGGAGAAAAAAAATCCAAACCTACATGGCCCTGTGTGAAAAAGTAATTGCCCCCTGAAAACCATCATTTAAAAACTGCATTTTGTGTTTACTTGTGTTATATTTGACTAATGGTTAAATGTGTTTGATGGTCAGAAACATTTTGTGTGACAAACATGCAAAAAAATAAGAAATCAGGAAGGGGACAAATAGTTTTTCACACCACTGTAGCTCCTTAAGGGAAAGCAAAAACTTACATATCTGCAAACAGGGAGAGATAAAATCAGACTCAAAAAGACTAAAATATAAAAATAAAAATGTATGTAATAATACAATAAACTATTAAATGCACTGGCATAAGCCAAAGCATGCTTCAAAAATGTAAGTAAATTTATGTATAAAAAAAATTCTCTTTCTAAAAAAACCAAAAACTGCTGATAACATTTGGCGGTTTTTAGGTCTTATTGTAATCTATATTATCAGATCTCTGGTTTTCTTTTCTTCTTGAATTTAATATATAGACACCATCTGCAGTTTTTACCATTTTGCCACTAACTTTATTGCATCACTGTTTTTAAATAATGTTTTGCTATATGTTCTGGTCTTTTGTGGTTTTCTTCTGATGGCCATGGTCAGGTTGTTCATAGAAATGATGTCTGTTCCTGGTTGCATGATGGGATTGCTTTGTGATATGTAACATCATCACAGAACCTCTATTTAAGGAAAATGTCATGCAGTGTGAATTATCTATGTGTTGGATACAGCTTCAAAAAACAAACCTTATGTTTAGGGTCAGTGATTTCTGGGATTGGCTCCAACTGCCCTGTAATTCTGTCCTGGATAAGTGGATTAGGAAAGTGGATGAATGGATGGATAATAGCTAGTTAAAACCTTCTTGCAATGGTTATGTTAGCCGTGACTCCGATTCCACATTTAAATGTATTACACAATTATTCCTGAATTCCTTGTGTGAGTTTCTTATTTATTTGACTTCAGTTCTTGCCGATGTTTTTATTTCAGTTTCATCTAGACCAGTGGTTCCCAAACTCGATCCTGAGGACCCACTGTGGCTGCAGGTTTTTGTTCCAACCAACTTCCATTTTTCATTGGACTCTAGGCCTAATTAAGTGAGTCATTATTTCCCAGTTTCTGTGTTGTGGAGTCAATGTAAAAATTACAAACTAAGTCTGTAAATTTTTATTAAAATGTAATAAGCAGTTATATGGGAATATGTAGTTTTTTTTAAGTTGTTAACAGTATTTTCAACCTAATTTCATTCTGCCTTTCCAGGTGTTCTGGTTATTTAATTGATTATTTACTAATTAGCAGATCTGACACTGAAGTCATTGCAGCGTACATCATCCTGAGTGTCTGCTATGCTGTTTGTTGAAGGGAGCACACTACACAGGGAAAGGGGGAAATACAGTAATCCCTCCTTGATCGCGGGGTGTTGCGTTCCAGAACCCCCCGCAATAGGTGAAAATCCGCGAAGTAGAAACCATATGTTTGTATGATTATTTTTATATATTTTAAGCCCTTAGAAACTCTCCCACACTGTTTATAAATATTCTCCGCACAGTTATACAGTAAACCCTTGTTTATCGCGGTTAATCCGCTCCAGACAGATAAATGAATTTCCACGAAGTAGGATTCTTTATTTATAAATCTAATATTTTCGCAGTTAGAGCATAGAAAACCTGTTTACGACCTTCTAAATACGTTTTTTAACATTATTAGAGCCCTCTAGACATGAAATAACACCCTTTAGTCAAAAGTTTAAACTGTGCTCCATGACAAGACAGAGATGACAGTTCTTTCTCACAATTAAAAGAATGCAAACATATCTTCCTCTTCAAAGTGCTCGTAAGAAAAGTAAACAATGAAAAATCAATAGGGCTGTTGCGCTTTTAAGTATGCAAGCACCGCGATAAAGCAGCGGCAATGAAGGGATCAATGCGAAGGTAGCCTTTCAGCATTTTTTACAGGAGCGTCCCTATCTTATAAGCAAACAGCCTCTGTGCAAAAAGCCCCTCTGCTCACATCTCCTCCGTCAAGCGCAGAGAACGTCAGAGAGAGAGAGAGAGAGCGCGAGATTAAAGCAAACAATCAAAAAATCAATAAGTGTGCTTTTGGACGCACCTCGATAAAGCGGCATTTCTTAGAGGAGCGTCCGTATCCAGTAGGCAAAAAGCTTCTGTGCAAACAACACCTCAGCACACACCCCCTCCGTCAGGCGCAGAGGATGTCAGAGAGGGTGAGATAGAGGCAGAGACAAGCAAACAATCGAGCACCGCGCAGGAGGCATATCTTATAGCATTGATGAGTTTTAGTTAATATGTAATACGTGCTCTGATTGGGTAGCTTCTAAGCCATCCGCCAATAGCGTCCCTTGTATGAAATCAACTGGGCAAACAAACTGAGGAAGCATGTACCATAAATTAAAAGACCCATTGTCCGCAGAAATCCGAATCAGCGAAAAATCCGCAATATACATTTACATATGCTTACATATAAAATCCGCGATAGAGCAAAACCGCGAAAGTCAAAGCGCGATACAGCAAGGGGTCACTGTAATAGGAAAACAACAAAAGAGAGTTAAGCATTTACAGCTTTAGAAAAAAATAGAAATATTTCTAAATAATTTCTTATAAATGTAAAAACCATTCTGAATGTAGAAGAAGAGAAGAGTAAAAAAGGCCAGCTAATTAAATGAGATGAGTTGTTATCGATTATTATCACCTATTGTGAATCTGGTTGGAACAAAAGTCTGCAGCCACAAGGGGTCCCCAGGACTGAGTCTGGGAACCACTGATCTAGAGCAGGGGTTGGCAAAGTCGGTCCTTGAGAGCCACAGTGGCAGCAGGTTTTTGTTCCAACCCAATTGCTTCATTAGAAACCAATGATTGCCAATCTCAGATCTTTTTTAATTTTATGGCTTGTTAGTCTACAATGTTAGGTTCTTATTTTGTAGATTTTTTTCCTTTTCAAGGGTATCATCCAAATGATTGGAATCATTTTCAGTCTGTCACATTTTTCTATTGTTTTATTAATTCAAATGAACACACATGGAAACAAGCTAGATGGAGAACTGCTGGCCGCTTTGTCATTTACATCTTATTGCTAATAAGGAGTCGTTAACACTCTGACTACAGCTGTTTAAGACTGAAATAAGCAATTAAGGGAGGGGAAACTTAACAGGCGGGACCACTAAAATGAAGCATGAAATTATCACTTAAGCAATAAGTGCTTCATCAGCAATAATTGACTGTTCATTAAGAAACTGGTTTGGAACGAAAACCTGCACCCACTGCGGCTCTCCAGGACCGACACTGCCTACCCCTGATCTAGAGGAAGCTAAAGGTACTTCCATGACGATTGTAGCACAAGGGTTTAGCCAATATACTAGTTGTCCTCAAAATGTTTAGCTGTATTTTTAATGATATTCCAGGTATGGATGTTTTGATTTAAGTTAATGATACAAAATGGAAAAATTAATCTATGCTGAATCAGAAGAAATTAGAAACCAGATGAAACAGGTGAAATACCACTACTTTACCGTCAAAAGTTACCCCGAGTGTATAGAATATAAAGAGTTCACGGTCTATATCTTTATTTCCTGTCGGTCATTATTTAAAAAAATACTATTTATTAAACAAAAACAAACAAGGGAGCAGTAATCGAAGGGACAAAACCAACAGTAAGAAATAAAAAAGTCTTAGATGCCCCCACTTGGTCTTTATTCACGTTGTCTGATCCTTACTTTTCAGCAGGGAGACTTGTCCACTTAACACTATTCCATTCACTTTCTCAATTAATTAACAGAATTTGGTAATTTTCTGTCAGTGGGTATTGCACCACTAGAAGGTGGTAATAACAGCTCAAGGATTAGTTACTTTCAGGGTAAATTAAAATGAAAGAATTCTGGGTTTTTGCCGTCGAACAAGGCAGGTGCTTCTCTCTTAACCCTTAACTACTCGCACCATTTCTCTTAAGTACTCATGTGGTGTACTTTATGCATCAATGTTAAAATGGCCATTCATATGCATGCTGTGAAGTTGTAATATAAAATACTGCAATAATTTTAAATTGTACGTGTTTTTAATGTCATTTCATACCATATTATTGAACAGTACAACACAGTCCAGGACAATCTGAAAATAAACTTGATCCACTCCTCCAGTGCACATACAATCAACGTCACCGTTCTCTTCAGTTGTTGAAAGTTCTTTGCAAACAAATTCATTGCAAGAAGAACAACTTAGGCTTTCTTGGCTGAAGCTCCCTTTTAGTCAGTTAGTGTCTGAGCTTTACATCAGGAAGTTTTTTGGTGGCAAGAGCTTGGATTTCAGCAGAAATAGTGGTAGATGCCAGACTTATTATTAGTGGAAGTAAAAGACAGATGTGCATTTACTAACCAACGAAGCATGCAAAAGGTGAGGCACATCACCTGTTAGACAAGGGCATTTCTGTGCTAGCCCCACCACACATGGACAGCAGGTTATTTGGTTTCTTTGTTTTTGTGTACTTTTTAGTAATTACAGTTAACTCACCAAATGCGTTTTTTGTTTTGTAACCAATTTTTACTTTTAATTTGGTCTCTATTGTCATTATTTGGCTCAACATAGTGTCATGATTAATTTTTTTTTTCTTTTTTTTCTGCTGTGAATAAAATTTTTCTGGCTTTCAAAACAACATTTCCTAGGGGTTTTTAATTGATATAATATTATGGTCATACTTTATGCTTCGATTATTTTGATTTGAGGGTTTTTCATTTTAGTCAACATTTTGTTATTTGTGGTGTGGTCCATGGCCGGCCATTTATCCCGGCCAATACCCCCAGGCCGCCAGAGGGAGCCCTCCCTGTGACATGGAGATGCCCCAAATTCCAGTAGGGCATCATGGACTATGGAGTTTCCCTGTAAAACCCTGCTGGATAATGTCAGGACCACCAGGGGTCGCTCCAGGGAGAACCAGGGACTACTATTTGCCCTACGCTCAGAAAGTACATCCAATTCACATGGACAGGAGGAATGACGTATTTCCGAGGTGAAGAAAAGGACTTTGTATCTGACCCGGAAGTGATAAGCAATCATGGACTGATCGACGGGAAACACTTCCGGGTCAGGAACTATAAAAGGACTCTGGGAACTCCCAGAAGATGAGCTGAGCTGGGTGGAAGGGTGGCAACACGTCTGGGAGTGGCGGAGAGCTTATTATTGATTAGTATTGAGTATTTATGAGTATTGTGGATAGGAGGGTGCTTTGTGCACTGTTGAATAATAATAAAGTCAACGTTTGGACTTTTACCTCGTGTCTGACGTCTTGGACAAGGGTTCAAGGGAGCAATAGCGCCCCCTATCTGTCACAGTGGTCACCGCTATTTTGTGGCATAGATATTCCATTGTCAGGGACTTTGTCCCACAGTCACACAATGCAATGTGACATTACAGATGCAGTGATGTTTAAGCCAGTGTCTCACAGGAATCGTCGTGCAAGTTTGTGGATGCTACATCAAAACCTTTCACAAGTGCTGCTTCGATTTAGACTTCAGGTACTATGACTTTTGGCTAGGTTCTTCAGACTTTCCTTCTTGCATCATGTATTGTGTTAGTTGTACATTCATCTGTCTTTCTGGTCTGACTCCCACTTTGGTTATGGTTACTGGGTTCATCTCCTGGCCCTTGTCAAGTTTTAGCAGAACACAGAGTGCAATGGATGATCAAAACAATTTTGATGCTGAACCTGGAAGAAGTATTCTAAGATGATAATTTGCAAGTTTGTAGCATTTGTGGCTTATACAATTTTTAACATTAAAAAATAATACACCTTCTGAGGGTCATTCTTGCGCAATTAACTTGTACTGGGAAAAGTTAGATTCTTATGCGACACTCAGCAGAGTTGTCATCTTTCCAAAATGACCCAAGGTCTGGCAAGCCTATATCATCTACAGCTGAAGAAAATGTTACTACCCTAAAACAAATTATAATAGAAAACTGAAAAATAACAGTGCATGAAAAAACAGACATTCTAAAGATCAGTTATGGTGCAGCTGAATCCATTCTAAATGAAAAATTACGTATGAATGAAATTAAGTTTACGACATCCAAGATTTCAAGGTCAATCTGTTGAATTTGGTATGTGAAAAATCCACATACAGCAATCATAAGCATGGTGATTCTCCTACTCCAAAAAAATCAAGGGTCAAACCAGCCCTAGCAATATAATTTTATCATTTTTTTATGATGTTGAGAATGTTGTCCATATTGATTTTATATCTTAAAAAGATATGATCCCATATTGCACTAGCTGTTTCATGCCACTGTCAAAAATCAGTAAGCAAAGCTGTCAACCATTCCTCTTCTGCTTCATGACTGCTCAGACTACATGAGTTCCAAAAGCTAATCCTCTGTGAAACTGTGTATTGGATTCAAAGAAATGCCACAGCTGTCCTGTCCTCCAGACCTGGCCCACTGTGACTACCACTTCCTCCTAAATCTAAAGGGATACATCTATCTGACATGCTTCATCAATGACGAAAACATCAGGTCATCTACTGGACGGTGGTGGTATAAGAAAGTGTTTTATCTTGATGTCATTGGCAAACTTTTTGAACATAATGACAAGTGTAACCATGTTCTTGAGGACTATGTTAAAAAATGAAACTGGTTTGGTTTTCTTAATAGGTCAGACTCTGGAAGGCTTGTGAGGGTAGAGGACCCAGATTTCAATCCAATTGAGAATTTATGGGTGGACTTGAAAAAGGCTCTTCAGTCACGGTCCCCATGCAGTCTGACAGAGTTTGAGCAGTTTTGCAAAGAAGAATGATGGAGAATTGAAGTGTCCAGATGTGCAAAACTGATAGAGAGAAAAGCCTATGAACATAGACTCATGGCTCTCATGGCTACAAATGATGAACCTACTATATACTCACATGAAGGCATTGAATACTAATGTAATCAATTACTTTGTGTTTTAGATTTGTAATTAAAATATATAGTTATGTCATTAGACTGGGTTGCATGGTGTACAAAAAACTGCAGTTTAAACCTCTTTTTGTATGCATGCAATCTCAAACTTCAAATCCAAAACTGAGAAACTAGAGAAATGTAGTTCAAGCTACACAGCAGACTTGGCATTGACTTTTCATCACAGAGTGTCCCCCTAGGCAGCCAAGCTATCTATTCCATGAAAGTCTTCCAGTAAAAACTCTCCTTTTGAGCATATCCAGAAGGGGTTATGCAGAATGTGTTTGAATGATTTTAAAAGTTTGCATTTGTTGTAGGAGCCTGGAGGTCCAGTCATAGTGGCTCCTTGCCACTTTGTGTCCAAGTATAACCTTTAAAAGAATTGGACTTTCTCAGTGCTTCAGTGCTTTATAAAGACAAGAGCTTCAGGACTAAGTTAGCTGACACTGCCTTATCAGAAGTCTTCAGCTGTTAGGTGAGGGGCTGTGTATTACGTTCCTCGGGCTGTACAGATGACCCAGGCAAAGTGTTTACCCTTATTCTCACGATTTATATATTATGGTTTTAGAAAGTTGCCATTTCCTTCCAAAATATTCACCTTTTGTTTTAATAAAGTCCAGAAGGAAGAGAAATAAAATCAGCCTATATACAAATTGTACTACAACATCCAACTGCTAAAAGAATGAAAAATTTCTGAAAAAAACAGCTGGGCTGCATGAAAAACCTGACCCCAGGTAATAGTTGGTGGAAGTGTGCTTTGTACTACAGCCTTCAGTCTGCTTGTGTACCTCCCTGCCAACTTTGCACTTCTGTTTGCTGTTTCCCCCTTACAGAAATGTTCAGCTTAAGTCAAACTGTATGTTAACCAGTATTTAACAGATTTTTGATGGGACTGAGGTCAGGGCTGAGACCAGAACTCATAATGATAAAATAATAAATTCTGTATCTTGCACCTGTAAGCCTGCTTTTGCTCACCACTGTACAAAAATAAACTCTGTGTTTCGCACACTCACAACTGTAACCCATCTTTTGGTAGGTTAACAATTGTTCATAAGGAAAAAGACATGCAAGGTTATGATTATTCCAATAAATGCAATAATTAATCAATAGTGATACATGAATAAACTCTGTTTCATACATTCCAAACTGTAAAAATCTGTTTATTATAGGCTGCTTTACACTTCTATTTATTAATTATAGACTGCTTTACATATCTGTCTATCAGTCTACTTTACATATTTGTCTATCCTAGACTGCTTTATATATCTATCAATTTTAGACTGCTTTACATATCTATCTATCTTTCTGCTCTACATAATCTATCTATCTCTCAGTTATAGAATGGTTTACATATCTGTATTGTAGACTGTTTTACATACTGTATCTATCAATTATAGGCTGCTTTACATATCTATCTGTTTATTATGTTATTATTAGATGTGACGGTGTGGATCAGCTCCATGCTCCCCCTTCTGTCTTAGGATCCTCTTGAACCTGACACCATCAATAGTCATGACCAGGATAAGCTAGGCAAATAAGAACACTCACACAAAGCAAAGGACAGGAGCACAAGTGCTCAGTGCTTTTATTAAAACAATCCAAATCAAAGTGTCCAAAGTGCAGTGCTCTCTATCCTAAATAAATAATCCATCCATAAACACTGAACTTCTGTGTGATTAAAATCCAGAATTTAAGACAATAATAAATCCAACCCAATCATTGGGTCCTTGTTCATTCCGAGGAGCCTAGCAACACACCCACTTTGTCTCCCCAGCTCACCCATTGCTTACTGAGCTGGCGGAGACACCAGGAGCTGTGGTCCTCTCCAATACTACCCCAAGTTGTCCTCTTCTATTCCTTTTTGCTCACTCTGGCATACCTTGGATCCCTAAAGAGGTATCCAACATGATCACAACCACTACATGACAATATATCAGTGGGGATGATTCACCATATTGCCTTTCCCCACTAGCTGACTGGCTTGTTCTGCCACTCCACCCAATGCTGTCCACATGGCTTGTGTTCTTTTTGGTTTTTCTGTTTCCCCCTTCTTTCCTGTGCAGGCTCCTTTTACACTACTATTCTTAATGAGGTGCAAACGTGCACACCAAGGAATTAATGAGGCACCTGCCTGGCATGCTCACTCGCACGTGTCTTCACAATCAGGCAGGCACCTCTAGCCATCCTGTAAGCAAAGTGCTCTCACACCTGATTAGAGCCTGCACTCTTGTGGGGTGAGATTATATATTTAAAATCAGCACTGCACCATGGACCACTTATCACAATAGATTGCTTTATATACCTATATATCAATTATGAACTGCTTTACATATCTATCTATCTATCTATCTATCTATCTATCTATCTATCTATCTATCTATCTATCTATCTATCAAAGACTGTTTTACATATCTATGTCTATGTATTATAGACTGCTTTACATACCTATCTATAACTTATAGACTGCTTTACATATCTATCAATTATAGATTGCTTTCCATATCTATTTATTTATCTGTTGTACACTGCTTTGCATATGTACTGTATCTATTACAGACTGCTTTATAAACCTAACTATCAGATATAGATTACTTTAAATATCTCTCTACTAGCCAACCCGTGGCGTACCATACGCCGCATAATCAGGCCGGTTTTTTAATGATTTTTAAGCAGAGGGAGAAAATTGACATTGTAATAAATCAGCAAGAAAAGCAACATTGTAACAATGCACGGAACGAAGCAACACACAATCGTCCGTGACTGAAAACTGGCGCACCGTCCTCGCGCCTTCTCCTGCCAGACGGAGGGATGGGGGTGCACGGCACGGAGTGTGGAACGGGAGGAGGGGAGAAGGACGTCCACTCGCTCCGTCTGTCATGCTAGTCTGCTGATTTCTCATTCAGTATGCACTACACGCTCATGTGCCCACCTCCAACTCGTCACTTGAGTCGCCGTCTTTACATAGTCCAGATGTACCTGTGAGTGTCGTAGAGTGACATAGACTTTTCATTGCTCTGTGCGGTTTTGGCTGCTATTCTATATATAATCCACCAAGACACCCGACCACGGTAGTAGCGAGGTGGGAGGGGGGTGTGTACAAAGGGTAGGGACGCAACCAGTGGGAGCGTATGAGTCGCACTTAGTGGGAATTCCACGGTTTGCAGCCCGAATGGGGTTCAGCGGCTTACCCACACCGGGTAGACACACGCTTAATGTCATGCATAACTATTTATTGAATGCTAAACACTTCTGGAAAGACACGGTTGTCTAAAACGGGTTGCTGTGAGAATACAACAGTAAGTGAATGGAAAGATGGAACTCTGGAGAGGGCAAAATACAACACAATAGTGAAACCGTGGCATAACAAATGCCGCATAATTATTTATCGATGGTTGAACCCTTCTGGAAAGACACAGTTGTCTAAAAAGGGAGGGTTTGAGGATACAACAGAAAGAGAATGAAAAGATGGAACTGTAGACTTTTCATTGCTCTGTGCGGTTTTGGCTGCCTTTATATATATATAATTCAACCAAGACACCAGATCACGGTAGTAGCGAGGGGGGTGTGAACAAAGTGCAGGAGCATCTAAGAAGACGCATGTTTGTCGCGGATGTGAATTGCTGCATGTAGCGTGTAAAATAGTTTGCTATGGTGCATGCGGGCATGCGTCGTACCTGAAAACTCGGTCTTTAAAGATTGCCTACTTCATTGTGTTTTAACCTCAGTTGTAAAGGAATGCTTTAAGGACCCCATGGGATACCCCTCGGTTTTGGTTGCTTTTCTATATATAATCCACCAAGATACCCAACCACTGTAGGAGGGGGCTGTGCACAAAGGGTAGGGACGTAATGAGTGGGAGCGCATGAGTCACATTTAGTGGGAATTCCACGGCTTGCAGCCCGAATGGGGTTCAACGGCTTACCCACACCTCTCTGCGCTGGGTAGACACACGGTCAATGTCATGCATAATTATTTATTGAATGCTAAACACTTCTGGAAAGACACGGATGTCTAAAACAGGTTAGTGTGAGAATGCAACAGTAAGTGAATGAAAAGATGGAACTCTGGAGAAAGCAAAATACAGTACAACACAATAGTGAACCTGCGGCATAACAAACGCTGCGTGGCTCAGACGTGCATGCGGACTCTTACCACAGACGAAAGGGACTAACTGGGTGGTCGGTGAGTTTTTGCATCCGGGCAAATGGGCAGGCAGTGTGAATCTGGGTAGACGCCGGCCGGTGAAAAAGGAGCATTGGTGGGCAGGAAAACGTCTGCCGTGTTCCTGCAGGAGCATCTAAGAAGACGCATGTTTGTCGCGGAAGCGAATAGCTGTATGTAGCATGTAAAACAGTTTGCTATGGTGCATGCGGTCGTGCGTCGTAACCGAAAAGTTGGTTTATAAAGACTGCTTACTTCATTGTGCTTCATCCTCAGTTGTAAAGGATTGTTTTAAGGATCCCATGGGAGACCCCTCGCAAACTGTTTCACACGCTGCATATGTCGATTCACCTCCGCGAGAAACATGCCTCTATGAACAGTCAACATAGCTCGGAGGTGCATGACATGCACATGACATTAACCTGACCTGCACTGCATGTGGCCTTTACGACAGACGAATATAAATGACGCCATTTTTTCTGTGTTGTCGTGTCCGAGTTGGTGGGCGTGGCCCTGTGAGTTGTCATTGTATCGAATGGTCTTGGAGTTGGTGGGCGTGGCTCTTTCCTGCATGCGCCATAGGTGTCTCACTTGTCGGCGGCTTAATGAATACATGCCCCTTCCGGCGTGCTTTCCATGGTTGTCTTGCCTTAGTGAATTTTATATATGGATTATAGACTGCTTTAAATACTTATTAGATGCTGCTTTATCTATCTATCTATCTATTGTGATGGATGGCCGGCCATTTATCCCGGCCAATACCCCCAAGCCGCCAGGTGGAGCCTTCCTTGCACTATGGAGGTCCCCAGTAGACCAGCAGGGCATTATGGACAATGTAGTTTTTATGCACAGCCCTGCTGGATGCCATGGGGGCCACTAGGGGACGCTGCAGCGAGGAATAACGGCTATTTTCCCTACGCCCCGGAAGCACACGTGGACAAGAGGAATGACGTGCTTCCGGGTGAAGAAAGAACTTGTACCTGACCCGGAAGTGATTGAGAGTCACATGGACTGGGGATAAGGAACACTTCCGGGTCAGGAGATATAAAAGGACTGTGGGAGCTCCCAGACAGGGAGCTGAGCTGGGTGGAAGGGTGGCAACGCGTCTGGGAGTGGAGGATTGTATTTGTGATTTAGTATTGTGATTTATATGAGAAGAGTGGAGGAGAGGGTGTTTTGTGCACTGTGGCATTTAAATAAAGTCGAATCTTGGACTTTTACCTGGTGTCTGGAGTCGTGGACAGGGGTTCAAGGGAGCGAGAGTGCCCCCTATCTGTCACAGTGGCGTAGTCGGCAGGATACTCCAGCGTCTATTGCGGAGGACCTGTATTTAAAATTTCTGTGGGCAGTGAACCCTGAACAGACAACAGCATCAGGAATCACCACAACATCGCTGAAACACGAAAAATCCGAGTCCAAAATGGGGAAGAGGAAGGGCAAGCAGAGCGACAACACCAGTGGGAGAGCCTTAGGTGCAATGGCCGACGCTCGGGAGGAGTCAAGGAGCGGCCGTACAAGTCAGGAGAAACCTCCAGGAATCAACGATCGCTCTGAGGTACGTGCCGGAAACGTTAATGAAAACCCGTTTATTATTACTCACTTTGTTCCATGCATGTACCTCAGAGATGATCACCTGGAGGCTCCAAGGGAAAAAGGAGACTGCCCCGAAGACGACGGCCTGCTCCTGTCGAAGCCAGAGCAGCTAGGAGATGACTTCCGCATGACGGTAGCCGACGAAGGAGACGGCAGTGAGCCCGCTGCTTGCTGGGAAGGAAGAGGTCCGCATCCCGCTGTTTGCGCCTTCAAGCCCGAAGGAAGTGACTTGGACTTTCCGAAGGGGAAGGGGGAGGCGAGTGAGGCACCGCTCACCCCACAAAAAGGTAAGGAGGGTCGGGAAATGGCTAGTTGGGATGTTGTAAAATTAAATAAAAATTAAAGAGGTAACCCGACTCTCCAAGAACTCAAAGTCCCAGAAGCCTCCGCGAGACACTCCAGAGCATGTACCAGAAGCGGACGTGTTCATTAGCTCCCGGTCGGCAGGTAAGACGAACACGAAATCAAATGAGCATATTACTGTACATATAATAGTTCAATGTTTAACATTGTGCTTTGTCCTAAAGGCATCCTTAATAAATGTCATAGTTAATAAAAAGTAAAATAAAAGAATACAAGTATGCCATAGGCATAATAAAAGGCTCACATAATCAAAAGTCACATAAAGGGACTGAGTTTTACTTTTGGTGGAAGGGAAGATTTCCCGTAATGTCACAGCAAGGAAGACAGGCTACCGGATTCATCTTAACATATATACATATTAAATTAATTAATTTCCATTTTCTGACTGGTAACTAAAAAATACTTAGTTTAAAATTAATAAAACAAAATAAAACTTCAAGCATTATTATATCAGTGCTGCATTGTAGGTTGATAAGGTCCTTATTGTCATG
Organism: Polypterus senegalus; assembly: GCF_016835505.1. Taxonomy (NCBI): domain Eukaryota; kingdom Metazoa; phylum Chordata; class Cladistia; order Polypteriformes; family Polypteridae; genus Polypterus; species Polypterus senegalus. Next base: position 152,942,608 of record NC_053162.1, on the reverse strand, counting down.
TGCACTGAGTAGAGTGAAATTCTTACATATACATGCTAATCAACAAGCAACATGTCACTACAATTCTGGCACAATGATCATTGAGTATAACTACTTTAATCCAACTTTGAAACTTCCATTTTTCTTACCTGAAAAACATCAGAAATACTTCTGTTCTTCACATGTGATGCTTCACCTCGCTCGTAATAAGTTATTCCTTTTATTTTTCCAGTGATGCATATTAAGCTTACTAACCTACAGTTACTTGGAAGTGCACCTGTCAAGTGTTTATCACACAATAGTTTGCACAGCTGTTCACATTGGAGGTATAGTTTGTTCTTACCTGTAGCATTTACAAACCAATGTGCTATATAAATAATGTGTTATTATTATTATTTTTTATTAATTTTATATAGTGCCTTGCCCACTTTTAACTCATCTTGATGTACTTTACTGTTTTAGCTACCCCTAGCAGGCAAAGTCAGTCTGATCATGTAGGCTGTGGTTGCTGAGGGCTTGTGACCTGATGTTTTTTACATTGCCTTAGTCACTATGATGTGCGTAATTATTATTCATTTACCAGATATAAAATGTATTAGCAATAACCAAAATATGGTTATCAGTTATCCAGAATTGTACAGTACCATGCAAAACTCTTAGGCCCACTCTTTTTATTTGCAAATTTGTGTTATATGTTTATTCATTTCTGCATTAGTAAAGTTGTACATAGTACTTTTATTCCCATAGTCCCACGAGTGTGTCTTATGGCCAAACTCCTGTCTTATGGGACCCTTTTTGTCCTGCAGTTATGGTCCCTAATAGTGCTCGTTATGATGTGGAATATTCCACATGGTGAAAGGGGTGTTATGCCTCCAAAAGACTTCACTAGTTAGACCAGGCCTCCTTTGCCTGCCTGGAAAAGGCCTTAATCTAATGGGCTTAATCCCACCTCCAATGGCCTGCTTCAAGCTGTACAGGCCAAGAAAGAGAATATTTAAAACAAAAAAGGTAAAATTGAAACAATAGCATTACAAGAGAAGGGATGACCATAAACCCTTGGCTTGTATAAAAAGGGCAAACAACAACTCTTTATAAATAAAGGATGTATTAACAACAATAAAGCAGGCAAAATGCTAAACACGCAACAGAATAAAAGCAAAAACATGAAAGAAATCCAAATCCACAATTCAGAGGAATAATTTAAGAACAAAGCAAAAAATAATAAAAAAAAAACAGTAAATCTAAATAAATTCAACACAAAACTCTACTAAAAAGTAACGATATCCCAACCCTTGAGTCTTCTCAGCAGACTTAAGGCCTATTTACACTTTTCATATTCGCATCATCTCAGGGTTCTACTAGAGGGCTTATTACATAAATTTCATTAGCAGTCATGGCGCGCAGACCCTCGCATTGGTGACCACGTGCCTCCAAAATGTTGTTACTACTCAGTCCTATGTGTGTCTGTGCACGTCAACTGCACGTGCACTAGACAAGACAACACAGGGCCATTTGAGAAACAGCTGTGTGAAGTTCAGTATATCATGATCAGGGCTGAATTTGAGGGTCTTACAACCTTTTCCTATTATGGAAGCTGTTTTGCTTACCATTGTTAGGCTCATGTCCTGTGTTTCTAGGGGCACGGTCTTCCAAAGAGGTGCATGACATGCACATGACATTAACCTGACCTGCACTGCATGTGGCCTTACGACAGACGAATATAAATGACGCCATTTTTCTGTGTCGTCGTGTCCGAGTTGGTGGGCGTGGCCCTGTGAGTTGTCATTGTATCGAATGGTCTTGGAGTTGGTGGGCGTGGCTCTTTCCTGCATGCGCCATAGGTGTCTCACTTGTCGGCGGCTTAATGAATACATGCCCCTTCCGGCGTGCTTTCCATGGTTGTCTTGCCTTAGTGAATTTTATATATGGATTATAGACTGCTTTAAATACTTATTAGATGCTGCTTTATCTATCTATTGTGATGGATGGCCGGCCATTTATCCCGGCCAATACCCCCAAGCCGCCAGGTGGAGCCTTCCTTGCACTATGGAGGTCCCCAGTAGACCAGCAGGGCATTATGGACAATGTAGTTTTTATGCACAGCCCTGCTGGATGCCATGGGGGCCACTAGGGGACGCTGCAGCGAGGAATAACGGCTATTTTCCCTACGCCCCGGAAGCACACGTGGACAAGAGGAATGACGTGCTTCCGGGGTGAAGAAAAGAACTTGTACCTGACCCGGAAGTGATTGAGAGTCACATGGACTGGGGATAAGGAACACTTCCGGGTCAGGAGATATAAAAGGACTGTGGGAGCTCCCAGACAGGGAGCTGAGCTGGGTGGAAGGGTGGCAACGCTGCCTGGGAGTGGAGGATTGTATTTGTAATTTAGTATTGTGATTTATATGAGAAGAGTGGAGGAGAGGGTGTTTTGTGCACTGTGGCATTTAAATAAAGTCGAATCTTGGACTTTTACCTGGTGTCTGGAGTCGGAATACTTCTAAATCTTTAAATTCTCTTTGTAATTTATTTTTATGTGTTGCCTGGTTTTAAACTTCTTGGCTGAATTTTGACTGTGATATCTGCCTCTCATCTGAGTTTTGGTTGCTTTGGTTTGTTTTATTTTTGTTTATTTTGCCTTTTACAAGTATCTCCTAGTTTAACTCAAGGAATTATTCATCTGTTCTCCTTCTGAGTCAGTGCAAAGTAATTTATCATTTCAAAATTAAAAGCACACAGAGTTAACAAAATTTGAACAAACTCATGGCACAAAATTAGCCAGAACCTGGGCAAAGATAAAAGTTTGTGCAGGTAGAGATGGAAATCTGCAATATGAATATGTAAAGACAAAGAAAAAAACTTTGAGAGAAAAGCTGTGGGATTCTGCAACTGCACAGGGTTGCATGTTGAATATTTGTACTATAAAACAAACATGGTGTGCATCCTCTGTGCTGCACTCAAGTTTAAATAACCAGAGGGAGGTCTCAGAAGTTGTGACATCAGGGTGGCCCCACCTCCTAGGGCTCCACTCAGAAATAACAGGTAATGTGAGCACAAAATAGACAAAATTGATGTAAATAACATAAAAACATGACAAATAATACAAAGGCAGCAATAAAATATATAAACATACCTTAATACATGACACTCCCAGTGTGAGCCTATAAAGTGAAAGCTTGGGGTCGCCAGAGAACACACCAAGACAGTCCCCGTATTAAAATAAATCAATGTTTATTATATAATTACCTCACAAAAATGCACCAAGAATAAGCATGTATCCTCCAAACTCCTCTCTTCTCTCCACTGCACTGCCCTCCTCCCTGAGTGTTGCTTGTTCTCCTCCCAGCTCTGACTCTTTTACCCAAGGTGCTACATATATGGTCATTATGTCACCTGTTCATTTATCTGGAGTATATATATGTACTACATTAAAAACATTTTCCTTCATGTCTGTGTTATTCAGCCTTGACCACTCCCCTCTACACCGCTCACCCAATCATTACTTCTACTGCTTACATCGTCTCTCCGTACCACCCGTGACACTCTCAGAGCTAACTCGCCCTTCAATGCAGTTGGTTATAATGGCAAGGAAGAAAAGCAAATTATCTATTCAATTTTAGATTATGATAGAAAATGAGCAGCAAGAGCTGATAATGAACGTCGAAAAAAAGAAAATGAACAAAAAAGAGCTGTATATAATAAAAATCAAGAACAAAGAGAATCATCCAATAAACGAAAATGAGAAAAATATCCTGAACAATATGCAAATAGAAATGTGAAAAAGCATCGTTTATAGAATGTAAGCTAGAGGATAAAGTAATTCATAATATTGTAGCAGTCTGGAAAAGAAATTACCACCAAAGCAGTGTGTCCTAAAAAGCCTTGCAAATGGGGTTGCTCAGAATGGAGAGGGACAGGCAGAGGAGCCACATCTGCCTCTCTTAAATAAAGCAGCACTGGGATGGTGAGTGGAGGGCAGGAAACATGTTAAGGAATTTTTTTTTGCCAAAAAAAAAGAGGTACAAACAGGGTGAAAAACAAGTGTGAGAGGTGTTTGACATGTGGTTGTTCTTCGTCTGTTTTTTTTTGGGAACCATTGTTTTTTTTTTTCCGGAGTTTGCATTATCCAGTTAAGGTGGAAGAGCAATAACACCTTTGTTTTGGATGGCTACAACCACCTGCTTGTGTAGTTTATTTCTCCTTCCTGGAAAGGAACATTACAATATTATTTTTGAAGAGGTGTTAATGTAATTTAATTTTTCATTTACTTTTTAATTACATTTTATTAAGTATTACTTTTTAACTTTTACATTTACTTTTTTATTTTTACTACGTTTTATTATTCATTAGTATTAAAAATAGACAGTTGTAGTGAAATACTCAAGTAACTGATTTTTGTCAATAATAACTAAGGACCAAACCATCTCTGTCCCGCATGATACATACTTTTCTATATACCATCTCTTTAAAAACAATTGCTTTTTTTAATGGAGGATTGCCCTGACGCCCTTCAAGCGGTTCAGCTGTGAGATAGTGGGCACGTAGGCACCTGCCCCCGAGGATTGGGGGTGAAGAAAGCCGGTGGCAGAGCCCCCTAGTATATATATATATATATATATATATGTGTGTGTGTGTGTGTGTAGTGGTCTGCAGGGGGTGTCACTAAGTCCTAAACACCAGACACAACTACACAACACAGACACATAGTCCTAGGTTCAAATCAAATGCTGTTATTTTACACTGTACCATAAACACGCTTCTTTTATTCAGTACAGCACAGCACAATCCTTCTGTTTCTGCTGCGTTCCTCCCAGATGAGTGTTGTCCTTCTCTTCTCCCAACTCTGACTCTCAAGATAAAACGGGCTCCCTTTTAAATCTAACACAGGAGTGCTTGTTGTACCCAAACAATTGACTCCAAAGCAGAACCATCTTGTAACAGGGCATTCATGTCTCACTAATTCTCTGTGACGCCTTCCAAGAAACCCTTCAAGACAGTTCTGTGGAAGCACAACTGTCATGCTGCCCTGTGCGCATCAGTACATGAGCTTGCCAGAAGGGATGCTGCAACTCTGGCAAGTGAATCCCATCCATTGCTGCTGCCATAGTGCCCTCTCCATGCTGGAAGGAGATATGTCACACCTCCATTCCTGACAATTTGTTATACCCATCCCCTGGCCAGATAAGGGAACAGGGTCCATCCTGGCTGGGACGCTGGTCCATCCATCACTATATACAGGTATATATATATTGTGGAAACTAGGGGTGTTCCAGCTACCTCAACCTCAACAAAGACAGTCAAAGACATGAGTTCCAGCACAGCACACATTTATTTGCCAGTGGGGAAGAGCTTTTCTTTCGCTCCCTGCAGCAGCACAGTACAATGCAGCAACACACAGTTCCTTTTCCTCTCCTTTCCACCCCCACTCCTCCGTGGTCAAGCTTCGTCCCTCTTCCTCCCGATTCTGGATCCCCGAATGGAGATAGGTGGCTCATTTTATGTTACACCTGGGAATGCTCCAGGTGGCTCATCAGGGTTAACTGCAGTCACTCCCAGTTGTGATGGAAATCCACAATAGGATTCTATAGCTGTCCCTGGCGGCCCTCACGGAACCCAACAGGGCTGTGCCAAACTTTAACTCCCAGTGTCCCCTGTGGGAATCTGTGGTGCCACATCCGCTCAAAAGGGCTGCCCTCTGTCATCCCAGGGAAGGCAGTGCCTTGTGGATGCTCACTCCCCCAGTCCTTCCATCCAGCTGGCGTCCCAGGCAGGTAATGGCTGTGGCCATCTGTTACAATATATAGTGTATATATATATGGTAGATAGCAAAATGTTAAGTTTCATTCACAATCTATATATATAATTCACTAAGGCAAGACACCCATGGAAAGCACGCCGGAAGGGGCGTGGATTCACTAAGCCGCCGACAAGTGAGACGCCCATGGCGCACGCAAAAAGGAGCCACGGCCACCAACTTTAAGACCATTGGATACGACGACAACTCGCAGAACCACGCCCACCAACTCGGACGCGACGACACAGAAAAAACGGCGTCATTTATGTTCGTCTGTCGTAGAGTCTACATGGGGCTCTGAGCCACGTTGACTGTTCATAGAGGCATGTTTCTCACGCTATTTGCAACCTGTAAAACAGTTTGTGAGGGTATCCCATGGGATCTTCAAAACAATCCTTTAAAACTGAGGTTAAAACATAATGAAGAAAGCAGTCTTTAAAACCGATAAGCCCTGTGGCTCTGTTTCATTACCGTCTCCCCTGCTTCACCAATGCAGGCCCTGCAACAGTCGAGATGCTCTCTCAGCAGCTGACCTTCTCTGTCCCAGTCTCTGACCAGTTCACACAGAGGCACCACACGACGCAGCAGGACTATCTAAGAAGAGGCATGTTTGTCACGGATGTAAATCGCTGTATGCGCTGTGTAAAACAGTTTGTTTGTCGCGGATGTGAATCGTTGTATGCAGCGTGTAAAACAGTTTCAAAGGGGTTTCCCTTGGTCTTAGACTCGGTGGCCGGGTCTCTGTCAGTTACTCTTGCGACCGGGCACATGACCAGGCAGTGTGTATGCTTCGAGTGCGAGGGTGGACGCGACAGGACCATCTAAGAAAAATCATGTCATGGCTGTGAATCGCTGTATGCAGTGTGTAAAACAGTTTGTCGCAGATGTGAATCGCTGTATGCGGCGTGTAGAGCAGTTTGCGAGGGGTATCCCATGGTCTTACAGTCGGTGGGTGAGTCTCTGTTAGTTGCTCTTGAAAGCGGGCACATGACCAGGCAGTGTGTGTGCTTTGAGAGCGTGGGTGGACGCGACAGCACCATCTAAGAAGATTCATATTTGTCGCGGATGTAAATCGCTGTATGCAGTGTGTAAAACGATGTATTGTATGTTGCCCTCTCCAGGGTTACATCTTTTCATTCACCTACAGTCATATACACAATGAAGTAAGCAGTCTTTAAAAACTGAGTTTTCGGACGTCCTCCTCTCCTCCCGTTCCGCGCCATATGCAGCGTGTAAAACGGTTTGTGAGGGGTATCCCATGGGATCCTTAAAACATTCCTTTACAACTGAGGTTAAAACACAATGAAGTGAGCAGTCTTTAAAAAACGAGTTTTCGGTTATGACGCACGACCGCGTGCACCATAGCAAACTGTTTTACACGCTACATACAGCAATTCACATCCGCGACAAACATGCGTCTTCTTAGATGCTCCTGCACTTTGTACACACCCTCTCCCAACTCGCTATCACTGTGGTCGGGTGTCTTGGTGGATTATACAGTATATAGAAATGCAGCCAAAACCGCACAGAGCAATGAAAAGTCTACGTGAATCACAGGTGCATCTGGACTGTGCAAAGATGACAATGACTCGAGTGACGAGTTTGAGGTGGGCACATGAGCAGCCAGTGCATACTGGACAAGAAATCAGCAGACTAGCATGACGGAGGGAGCAGAATGGACATCCTTCTCCTCTCCTCCCGTTCCACCCTCCTTACGGACGATTGTATGTTGGTTCATTCCGTGCATTGTTACAATGTTGCTTTTCTTGCTGATTTATTACATTACCGATTTTTCAAATCTTAATTTTCTCCCTGTGCTTAAAAATCATTAAAAAACCAGCCTGATTATGCGGCGTATGGTACGTCGAAGGTTGGCTAGTATTTAATAAAGGATATCCTGTAGTTCGAAAATGTATCTGTATGGAGATATAAACAGTAATGCAAACTTAATTAGTCATATTTTATATGGAAAAAAAAATCAAAAATTTTTTTTGCTTTACATCTTAGTACTTATTTTACATTTTAGTTTCCTTTTCTGGAACAAAAAGTAAAAAGCATTATAAAGGAGCCTCAAAATGCGAATGAAAGCAGTCAACATGCATCTGTTCACGGCTAATGCTTCATGTATGCTTTCAGTGAGAGTGTCAGAGTAGGACGAGATGTAAATAACTTGAGTGGTATGAAGGCCATCAGCGCTGTCAGACATGTAATTGAGTTTTAATAGCCTCTCTTATATAGTCCCTTTCATCTCCATAAAGATGCTTCAGCTCTTTTTATAGAGTCAGAGAGCTGGCAGGTGCCTGATCGTTATACTGTAGATAGCTGAGGCTCTGAAAAGGAGACAGCAGCCTAATGGAGACCTTGCTCTATCTATATGTACACTTTTAAATCTCTCAGAGCAAGACCTTAACGTGTTAGATTTATATGAATGAGTACTTTTTTATTTATAACATTTTATGAAAGAAATTGATGTGTTTAACATTGCTGCACCTAATTCCTGTGAGGTTGCCTCCATTTCTGCCTGCATCAAAACTCCAGCAAATCCATTTTCATAAACACAAAGAATGAGTTTTAGATAACAGCGACAATGAGGTGCCACAAGAAGGGAAAGGATGCAAAAAAATGCCTTGCTCCGAAGCGAGCTTTTCATTTCTGCTTCCATCATTAGTGTAACAAAGGGATGTGCTAAAATGATACAGTACATTGAGCCTGTGTGAGATGTCTTGATCAAGACGCTCATGATAAACACACCTGGATGGAAGCTATCAATGAAGATTCTCATCATTTCTTAATGTCATCTTCATTTCTTCTGCAACTGATTTGCCCATATTTGAAAATTGTATTACTTTTAGCAGAAACCATTATATTTTTAGGCATACTTATTTCTCTTCATATTTGTTGTATCTTTCTTCATTTAATCATTTTAATATGCAGTATATAGTGGCCCTCCAGGCTGCCAGCTGAACCCAACACAAACACACGTGGGACAAAGGTTCAATACACACTCTGTTTATTTTTCTTTTTCCTTTGTGGGAAACGCCTTCCCCATTCCCCATAAGTATAACAATAACACAGTCCCAGCACAAGCATAGCACAATACCATGTCTCTTCCTTTATTCTTTTCCTTCTTCTCCTTCACTCTTCAGTTCAAGCTTCGGCGCTCCCTGAGTAGTGGCTGGTGGCTCCTTTTATAAGGCACCCGGAAGTGCTCCAGGTGCTTGATTACTCACTTCCGGCAGCACTTCCGGGTGTGGCAGAAGAACTGCCCATAAGGGCTCAGCAGCTCCTGCTGCAGCATCCCCTGGAAGCACCTGCAGATCCCAAAAGGGCTGCACCACACTCCAACTCCCATGAAGCCCTGCGGGAGTCTGAGGCACCACTGCAACCCATGGAGGTTGCCATCTAGCGTCCTGGGGGAGGTAACGCTCTGGCCACGCTTGCTTCCTCAGTCCTATATATATATATATATTGTGAACACTGGCCCTGGCACAGACAGACGGACAACATATTTTGCACCCACACACCGTTTATTCACACTATTTACAAATATATACAAAGTAGTCCAATCACGTGCACTCACAACCCCAGTGCCCTTGGCACTGAATCCCCCAAAGTCCAGGGCCCACAGTCTCTAGTGCCTTTCTTCCTGGCTGCCTCCTGTCCTCTCTCCAGCTCCGTCGTACTGCCTCCCGACTTCCACCACTGACTGGAGGGAGGCGGCCCTTTATGGGAAGCGGATGGGCTCCAGCTGCTTCCGGCACTTAACGGTGGCCACACCCTGTGTGGCGGAAGTGCCGGGCTCCCGGATAAACAGGCACCGGGCGCCGCCTGGCGGTGGCCACGGGTCCCTACAGGGCTGGGCTTCAAAGCCCCTACCCGAGGCCCCTGCATAACCAGGACGGACGCCCCACTCGGTCTGGAGGAGGCACACGCCCTCCTCTGGTCCTCCAGCGTCCCGGCCGGGCTCCAGCCCGCCGAGGACCACACGGATAAACCGGCATCGGGCGCCGCCTGGCGGTGACCACGGGCCCCTACAGGGTAGGGCTTCCATGCCCTCGACCCGTGGCTCCCAACAGAACCAGGACAGACGCCTCGCGGTCTGGAGGAGGCACAAGCCCTCCTCATGTCCTCCTGGGCGTCCCTGCCGGGCTCCAGCCCCGGCCGGGGACCACAGTATATATATATGTATATATATATATATATATATATATATATATATATATATATATATATATATATATATATAAATATATATATACAGTACAGGCCAAAAGTTTGGACACACCTCCTCGTTCAATGTGTTTTCTTTATTTTCATGACCATTTACATTGGTAGATTCTCACTGAAGACATCAAAACTATGACTGAAGACATGTGGAGTTATGTACTTAACAAAAAAGGTGAAATAACTGAAAACATGTTTTATATTCTAGTTTCTTCAAAATATCCACCCTTTGCTCTGATTACTGCTTTGCACACTCTTGGCATTCTCTCGATGAGCTTCAACAGGTAGTCACCTTAAATAAAACCATTTTTTATTAAAATAAACAAGTGTTAAAAAATTGCAGTGTAAAATAGTCAATAAATATTTCATAAAAAGGTGTCTCTGTGGAGGTTAAAATAATCAAATAAATAATCCATTAAAATGAGGTTAAAAACCATAGGGCAGGAAACTGTTATTGAAACTTTGAGCCCCGGTGCAGTCCTTTAAAACCTGGTGTCACCTTAGCTTAACCCAATGTTGGTCCTTGCAGCCAAAGAAGCACCAGTCCAGCAGTTCAGCCCACCTTCTATGCTGCTCCTTGTCTCTGCCCCCTTCTAGCACTCTCTGGCTCCAAGCAGGGCACCTCATTGAGCCACTGACTCTGGCTGGCAGGCTTGTCCCCATTGTCCATGGCACCACCTACAGATTGCCTCTCTCAGTCTCTCCTTCCCCTGCAGCCATGCTGCCTCTCTGCGGTGAGTTGCCACAATTGAGCAGCATCTTGGCCACTCCAGCTACTCAGGTCACTCAGGTGGAATGGCCATCAGCCTCCAAGCACTGTTCATTCACTGTGAGAGACTTCCTCCCAGTTGTCTGCCTTTACTACCTTCCATGCACTCACTTGCACCGGATCTCACCCTTACTCCTGCCTTTTCTCTCATTCTTTTAACCTCCTTTCTTCCCTGATCAGCCTTTTTCTCTTTTTGATTCTCCATTTTTTTTCCTCTCCCCTTTCTCTTATGCTGCCTCATTCTGAGAAGGCTCGGTGGGCGTAGTGTCTCACTCGCGCACCACAGGAAACTGATGAAGCAATTGAGAAAGACCGCAACTTCACGTGCAAGTGCGTCTTATCCCCAATTGCTCCACCAACTCCCTGCAGCTGCATAAGTGCACCCACGGAGAGTGAGCCAACCAATTGATTATTTATTAATTAAAAACTGACACTTGTTCCTGTTATACCACACTCGGCCAGTACTTGGATGGGAAACCATTTAGGAAAAACTTCAGTTGCTGCTGAATTAGGGATTGGTGAAGCTTATCCTGTTGTCTGTGTGTGGATCCCAATGCTCCAGTTCAGTGAGTGGTACAACTGTGCTGAAAAATGGACATTTCCTTCAGATGAGACATAAAACCAAGGTACTGACCCTCTGTGGTTATAAAAGATCCCTGGGCATTCTTCATAAAAAGTTGGGTGTTTACCAGTGTCCTAGCCAAATTGTCTACCATGGGTCAATGTAGCCCCCTAATCATACCCTGTTATTAACTGGCCTACTCTCTCTCTTTCTGCTAATGTGTGGTATGCATATTGGTGCAAAAATAGTTGCCATCACATCATCCAGGAAGATGCTGCACATTGGTGGTGGTTTAAGTTTCTCCCAGCTGACTATGTATAGCGTTTTGAGTAGAAAGAAAAGTACAATATAAATGTAATTTCTTCTTCTTCGTCTTCTATCTAGAAATGCCCTTTGCACATTGGCAGGTGGAGATGCACTTCCATTACCAATGTAGGATTATGTTTTTCTATGCTTTGTAATATATTTAATTACTTGTTGTGTTATCCGACTTCACCAGTTAAATTTCATAAGACAATTGGCATCAATTATACAAGCAATGGCGTCAGGTAGTCAAGTGTATCAGAAGTACTGTTTAACCAACTAAGTGCTCTTCTGCAAACAACATTTGTAGGGTTTTTGTTGTCAGGCAGTGTGGTGTAGTGGTTAAGGTTTTGGACTTTAAATCCTGAGGTTTTGCGTTCAAAGCCGGCTACTGATACTGTGTGAGCATGAACAATTCACTTCACCTACCTGTGCTCCAACTGAAAAAATGGTAAAAAAAAGGTTACGATTTGGAGTGAAAGGTGACAGGCATTCTGAGATATAGGATGGAGTGAGATTATTTAAGGCTTTGTAAACCATAAGCAGTATTTTAAAGTCGATTCTAAATGACACAGGTAACCAGTGTAGTGACATCAAAACTGGGGTGATGTGCTTGGATTTTCTTTTCTGAGTTAAGATTCTAGCAGCTGCATTCTGCTCTCGTTGCAATCGATTGATGTCTTTTTTGGGTAGTCCTGAGAGGAGTGTGTTACAGTAATGTAGTTTAGAACTAATTTTTCAGCATCTTGCAATGTTATGAGGTCTATCTTTTGCTACTGGAATACTTTTTCAAAAATTCCCATAAACACATTCCTGAATCTTGTAAAAAGCCTTCCCAGAAGAGTTGAAGCTGTTACAGCTGCAATGGGTGGGCCAACTCCATATTAAAGCCTATGTATTAAGAATGGGATGTCATTGAAGTTCATGTGTGTGTAAAGGAGGGTGTCCCAATACTTTCGACAATATAGTATTAGATAGATAGATAGATAGATAGATAGATAGATAGATAGATAGATAGATAGATAGATAGATAGATAGATAGATAGATAGATAGATAGATAGATAGACAAAATGGTTAACACACACAAAAATGACTTAAAAGAAACAATATTAAAAAGAATGGAAACTTCTGTCTTGGCAGTTATAGTGATAGTGAGGCATACATTCATATGTGAGCACATCTAAAAATAAATAACCTGTATACTCAGAATGTGCTGCATTTCACAAATTCAAAGTTAAAAACTTATTGAAAAATGTTCAATTTCCTTAAAAATTCAAAATGCTTTAATGGAATTAATGGTATTGCACATTTGGTACAATTTCAAATTTTTTGGAAGCACTGCTCTAATTTTCTTTTTGGCTGCTCAGTGACTGTGAAGTCCTCCATACCGCACAACCATTCAAGTGGATGCCTTCTCTTACAACACAGATTGAGAATAGAGATTAAAAAAAAAAAAAAAAGTCATTTTTATTCCATGTTTACAGAAATTTAAAATTGGTATTAAGATGTACAACCTATGGCCTTCTATTTTCCATTATTTTATTTTTTAAGCATTTAAATAATATTTATGCCATGAGAAATGACAATGGCAGCGACAGACTAAACACAGAACGCTTGCCATTAGAGTGAAAGAAATTAGGAAAAATTGCACTCTCCAGCTAAGTATTTATAAAAACAAAGTGATTTTTAAAATCCATTTGATGGTCTAACAAAAAAGCCAAAAAACCCTCCATTAAGGATCCATGGATATTTTCAAGTAGCAAAGTGCATGTTTTATCTTGAGGCACAGCTGTAGCCAGTTCAAACCTGCATGTCCTATTTATTTATAATGTTACATTTTAAAAACTTTTGAACTTAATGGGGAGCAGTGCCCATCTTAATAACAAGAAGTTCAAGGCAGGAAAATGTGTGATGCTAGTTCATTGTGGACCTATTCATTCATTTTGGGACAGTTTTTAAATTTCCTATTAACCTGATGTGCATGACTTTGGGATTAATTTAAAATTTCAGCATCTCACAGACACAGGGAGAACAAGCAAACTCCAAACAGGCAGTATCCAGGAGCAGGAATAGACTAACCGCAGCACCATACCATCCTCATCATTTATTTGTCTAAACACAGGGAAATAATCCCTTCAAAACTGAGTCGGTATCACTTGGCACGTTTCCTGGCGTCAGTCATTCACAGGCTCCATCTATAGCTGTCTTGCCCCTTCACCCGTTGTCCAATTCACTTGAAGTGTTAATGCTAGATAAATAGGACTTGAATTGAAAAGGGCTGAAGTGTGCGACTTTTTAATGCTTCAAAGTTCTATTTGTGCCCACTTTGTCTCAGTAAGCCTATATCTGCTGTACTGACCGATCTGAGCGTATTCTCTGAACTTTCCTTCTTTCTTTCTTCAGCACTGCCATTCTTTTGTTCGCAGTGTTGCTGTTGTGCTGATGACCTTCACATCTTCACATCTGATTTTTTTTCCAAACTGCAACACTCAGGATAAAAATCTGTGTATTCAGTTGAGGAGACTGTGGCAGGGCCTGCAAAGGTCTTTTCTGTTCTGCCATTGCAAATGCCTGCATTAATGTCACAGAGTGCACTATGGGGACAAAGTAGGAAATAAAAAGCAAATAAATGGAGATAATAATATATTGAAAAATTATGAGGCACTTAGTGTCAAGAAGAATTCAAGCCATGACATTTGCAAAAATGCCTTTCATCTATGCAGAGGCTGGATAGCCTTGTGTCAGGGACTCGATGGCTGAAGTGTGTATGTCTCTCAAGAGCTCCTATGTGCTTAAAGGTTTGTCATAAGGAAGCTGGAGGGGGGCTTAACCTGGACTATGTGTCGAAATGTTTCCACCCTCATACATAACCCAATGTGGATTGGTGTTGCGACCTTTGATGTGAATCTGTATCTAATCTACTTTTAAAAAATAACACCCGGGCTCCATTTGTTGTTTTGGTTAGGCTACATAATGCAATGACAGAAAACAGTTGGACTTATTTTACTACCACAATGCCCTCTGATTCTTATATGTAATTTGTCTTATTGGAGAAAATATTCATAAGTTATTATTATAAATAAATCCAACGATATATGTTGTTGCAGACAAAATTTAATAGATAAAGAACAGTTTTGAGCATTCATTATAAATAAAGTCCAACATGGACATCCTTTATTTACACCAGCCGATTAACCCCAATATGCCTTATTCAATGCTACATAGCAGACTGAAGAAATCTAACACAACATCTTCCTTTAAACCGCTAGGTTCATTTATCTATAATGACTACAAGGCATTTCAAACACATCAATCAGCATACAGATAAATGGTATGTTTTAGTAACGCCCCTTTGCAATTATGTATTGTGTAAAGTGCCAAAATAGTTAATAATTAAGTCATGGGTAAGTACTTGGTTAACCGAAATAAGACTTCCTATGCAAACTGTTATCAGAGAACATATTATAAAGTTACATGTTATTTATGATCTCATTTTCTAACTTAAATGTGCTGGTGCAAGTGGCACAATTTTCTAGTTAAACAGTCAGGCAGTTTCAACTACATTTTTCTCTTACAACAGCCTTTATTCAGACCAAATCAGGTGGAGCTGCCATGTGCTCTTGTTCAGTGCAGCATGGTAGATTGACTAAAAAGAGAAAACAAGGATCTAAAGAACAGCAGATTTATTTAAATATCAAATTCAAATCATTTCAATTTACCCCAACCAGCACACAGATAAATGGTACATTCTAATATCATCCTAGGGTCCCAAATTAGTTAAACATATTAAATGTTTTCACACACACATTTATCTCTAAAGAGAAGCTTCTTATTTATAAATGCTTAAAAATAAAATATATTTAATTGTAATGATCTTATTGTTCCCTTGGTTATTGTTTAGAACATGACAGGCAAAAGAGATTTTAGTTACACAAGAAGCTACAACCATAATACTCATAAATTCACATAGAAATAATTAAACAAACACCGGGGTATGCATTTGTGTTTTTATTATACAGTTTACTCCTCATTTAATTAATCTTAGTTCTGATATAGCACTTTTTAGATCATTTCAATTAAATTTATTGTCATTACATCTTAAAGTGACATGAAAACTATTGCATTTGTTAATAGTCCTGATTGTGCAGAAATGCTAAAAATGCAATGACAATACAGAATGACGCAACAACATACCACAAATTAGTGAACAAAGTGATGGCAACAGATAATAAATATCCATGGATATGTAACTGTAGCAACTAAAAATAGAGTGTTGTTTTTCAGCCAGGGTTATCCCCATCTGGAATTCAAATGTGTTTTTATTTCCTTTTCGTTTATTATTCATTCTTTTGCTTATGTTGACATTGTTGGTCATTTATTTTCTGTTTATCTGTGTATTTACTGTTATGTTCCTTGAGCCTTGGTGGTGATTCTCCAAGGGCTGGCGCCACCTGCCCATCACCACAAAGGCAGTACTCAGTCCTATAAAAGCTGAGGAAAACTCACAGTCCCTTGCAGTTCATTGAATATTCTGCCATTTTGGCGAGTTCTGTTGATTTATTGCATCTTTTTTGATTATTGCTTTTCTGGATTTTGACCCCTGTGCTCTGTTTTTTTTTTTGGCCATTCTTTGTTTTGTTTGCTACATGATCGTCTACGTCAGACAACTCATTTTGTCTTTAGTGCTCTTTCAAGCTTCACTGTTTTTTTTTTTTTTTTTATTAGATTCAATGTTTACCCCTATTGTGACTATTTGGGGTTTGAAGGCCCACCCCCAGTGGGCAATTTTGAGACTTTTTGGGATTAATGTGTTTAGGGTCTCTCTAAGTCATAACATAGAGATAGCAGTTATAAACATATCTTGGCACAACCATACAGGAAAAAACATACATGTGCCATCCAACCAGAAAATACCTTAACTTTCACACAGCTGTAGATGTAGATGGCAGATTTTTGAAGAAATGGAGCAGAAAATGAAATGTATTCGGAAGAAATGGTAATAAGCAAAAAGTCAAAATGCACCGTTGACATATCCAAATAAAACCCTAAATCAAAGTCAAAAAATGAAACTAAAGTTCTTGTACCAGAAAATATAAACCAATATTAATGGCACACTTAGTTTGGAGGGAATTATCCATAATCTCAGATATCAGGATGGAAATGGTGTCGACCTTTAAACCATTGTGACAGGGAAACCATGCCTCCATTATACAGGTCACTGCGTCATAGCAATAAAGCCACAAAATGGTGGCATCCCTTTAAAAACAAAATGGCGCCTGGAAAGATGTAAAAATAATGTAAAAATTTCAAATAAATGGTTTAAAAAGAAAGCTCAATTCAGATTTAGAATCTAGACATTTCCAAAGCCACAGTGATGAGTGAAAAAACACAGAGACAAAACTTTAACAATCCATGTTATTTTAACTTTATTGCCATAGCAATGTCAGTTGCAAGGAATCTATTTTGGTGAAGTGCAAAAATCAATGCAAGCATTAAACATAAGGACAACAGAAATTATTCTGCAATTGCCTCAGAATAAAATAGGTCGACTAAGCTGCTTTTGTTCATTTAACTATCTATCATATAGAGCCTTTAATATCTATCTATCCATTGTAAGATTATGAAAACCAAGAGACATGAAGATAGGTGGGCCACAAATTGTCATAGGCAAAAAAAGTTACGAAAAATTCCTTTACAATACGTTAGAAAACTCACCATTGGATACACCAGTGCACTGACATTCACTTCCTATGGTGGTCTCCTTTTATGCTTTGGTGCTGGATGAGATGGGATGTTCTTTTCTGTTCTAGTGGCAGAAGTAGAAAACTGTGCAACTCTCCTTCCTTTAAATCACTGTGCTCAATTAAATTGGTCCCTGTCTTGGTTGGGGTTGCATTTTGTTTTTCTTTTGTTTTTTCTACTTTATATTCATTTAGAAATAGACAGCTGTATCTAATGAGTTATTGTTACTTTTTCAACTGATTAGCATGTTTTATCTATCTATCTATCAATGCTTTGTTAATGTTTCAAGTTATAGGTCATATCAGACTGAAAGTGAAATATGAAATGGCAAACTAGCTCAAAGACACTCAAGATATTTTGGGAATTAATTATGTTTTATCTTCTGTTGAAGATAAACATTAATATTTTCAAATGTTCATCCTTTGTGTGTCAACATGTAATTGTTGTCAGTTAAGTAAATAGAGCTGGTTTATTATATAGTTGTCAATAAATATTTATTTACAAATAAAAAAAATCTGTCAATCTATCTTGTAGCACCTTATCTATCTATCTATCTATCTTTAGCCCCTTTGAAGGACTAAGATTAGGCATTTTCTCTTTCCTTGTTTTTATGTTTTTCATTTTTCTAAATATTATAAATTGCTCCTTTTTAATAATCTTCTTCTTCCATCGGCTGCTCCCGTTAGGGGTTGCCACAGCAGATTATCTTGTTTCATATCTTTCTGTCCTCTCCATCTTGTTCTGTTACACCCATCACCTGCATGTCCTCACTCACCACATCTATAAACCTTCTCTTAGGCCTTCCACTTTTCCTCTTGCCTAGCAGCTCTATCCTTAGCACCCTTTTTCCAATATACTCAGTATCTCTCCTCTGCACATGTCCAAACCAATGTAATCTCGCCTCTCTGACTTTGTCTCCCAACTGTCCAACCTGAGCTGACCCTCTAATGTCTAATCTTATCCATCCTCATCACACCCAATGCAAATCTTAACATCGTTAACTCTGCTACCTCCAGCTCTGTCTCCTGCTTTCTGGTCAGTGCCACCGTCTCCAACCCATATACAGTAACGTAGCTGGTCTCACTACTGTCCTGTAGACCTTCCCTTTCACTCTTGCTGATACGCGTCTGTCACAAATCACTCCTGACACTCTTCTCCACCCATTCCACCCTGCCTGCACTCTCTTTTTCACCTCCCTTCCACAATCCCCATTACTCTGTATTGTTGTTCCCAAGTATTTTAACTCATCCACCTTCAACAATTCTACTCCCTGCATCCTAACCATTCCACTGACCTTCCTCTAATTTTTGTATTTTCTGTGTCATAATTCTGTTTCATATTCTGGCTTTAAAGTTAAAAAAAAACAAAAAACCAACCAATTAATAAAACCAATGAGCTTTTCAAATGTTATCTTCTTTTCATCCAGTTACATGCCTGCCTTCTGTTTTCTGAAACTCCACCTGCAACCTTAAGAGGAATTCTACTGACTGTGAATGTTGAATCCCCCAGTCACTTTCTGCATGTAGTTTGCATGTTGTCCTTTTGCCTACTTGACATTTTTTCTCTTTCATCCCAAATATGTGTGAAGCAGAATTATTTGTGTTTTTATACTAATTCAGTATGAGCTGAGATGTGTGTACTGTATGTCTGTGTGCCCAGTGCTGGACAGGCTTCTTGTTCTTCATTCAAACAGAGTAAGGAAAGGGGAACCTTTTCAGCATTAGGTTATGTTAGAACTGCTGATCTTCAGGGAGCAGTGCTGGGTCCACTGCTGTTTTTAATATACATAAAGAATCTGGACAAGAATATAATTAATGAGCTGGTTAAGTCTGCAGATGATGTCGAACTAGGTGGAGGGGCAGATAATGAAGAATCAGCTAAATTTTTACAGAGCAATGTGGACAGTGTATAGGCCTGGGCAGATCTATGGCAAGTGAAATTTAATGTAAGTAAATGTGAAGAATTACATGTAGGAAAGTAGAGAGAAAGTAGAAATGGTGAAGGAACTAGGAATCATAGTGGACTCATCATCATCTACCTCAAGACAGTGTACAGAAGTGATCAAGAAAGCTAAAACAGCAGCATTTCTATAGCACATTTGCATACACTGAATATAGCTCAAAGTACTTTACAGGATGTCAAAGAAATAATTACAAGAAAAGAAAAACCTGGGTAAATTCTGCAAGGATAATAATGAATAAGTAACACAACAAAATCAATACAGGCTTACATAACATAGATATATAATCAGTAGAAAAGTAGAGCCTAATATATAATATTGTATTCTAAGCCTTTAAAGATGAGTACAGTGATAAGGTCAGATGGCCAGGAGGGAAGGAAATACAAAAAAAAAAGAAAAAGAAAAAAAAAAATCTGCAGGGGTTCCAAAGCCAAAAGACCACACATCCCCACAACTAGGCATTCCTGCTAACATCAGTGTCCTTTAGTTGTTCCTCCTCATTGTTTCCAGGCTTGGGCCCAGAGGATTTGCTGCAGTAGGTCATGTGGACAGCTGGGGAAGCCATCTTCATTCGAGCATCACAGACAACTGCACAGGTGTGTGATCATTTGGTGTTGATTGTGGTGCAAAATGCCACCACAGGGAAACTGGAAAAGAAAGCAGAGAAACATATAGATTAGTAATAATAATTCTATGTATGTATATTCTGTTATGAGTACAAGTACCTTCCGGCCTGTCGCTCTGACGTCACATGTGATGAAGACCATGGAGCGGCTGCTGCTTCACCAAATGAGGCCACAGGTCCACCACGTGCTCAACCCTCTACAGTTCGCATACCAGGATAAGGTGGAAGCGGAGGACACCATCATCTATATGCTACACCGATCCCTCTCCCACTTGGACAGAGGCAATGGTGCTGTAAGAATTATGTTTCTGGACTTCTCTAGCACCTTCAACACCATCCAACCTCTGCTCCTCAGGGACAAGCTGACAGACATGGGAGTAGATTCATACCTAGTGACATGGATCATGGACTATCTTAAAGACAGACCTCCGTATGTGCGTCTTGGGAACTGCAGGTGTGACATTGGGTCAGCAACACAGGAGCACTGCAGGGGACTGTACTTTCTCCGGTCCTGTTCAGCCTATATACATTGGACTTCCAATACAACTTGGAGTCTTGCCACATGTAAAAGTTCGCTGACGACACCGCTATCGTGGGTTGCATCGGGAGTGGGCAGGAGGAGGAGTATAGGAACCTAATCAAGGACTTTGTTAAATGGTGCGACTCAAACCACCTACAACTGAACACCAGCAAAACCAATGAGCTGGTGGTGGATTTTAGAAGGCCCAGGCCCCTCATGGACCCTGTGATCATCAGAGGTGACTGTGTGAAGAGGTTGCAGACCTATAAATACCTGGGAGTGTAGCTGGATGATAAATTGGACTGGACTGCCAATACTGATGCTCTGTGCAAGAGAGGACAGAGCCGACTATACTTCCTTAGAAGGCTGGCGTCCTATAACATCTGCAATAAGATACTGCAGATGTTCTATCAGACGGTTGTGCCGAGTGCCCTCTTCTATGTGGTGGTGTACTGGGAAGGCAGCATAAAGAAGAGGGACGCCTCACGCTTGGACAAACTGGTGAGGAAGGCAGGCTCTGTTGTTGGCATGGAGCTGGACAGTTTGACATCTGTGGCAGAGCAATGGGTGCTGAGCAGGCTCCTGCCAATTATGAAGAATCCATTGCATCCCCTGAACAGTATCATCTCCAGACAGAGGAGCAGCTTCAATGACAGACTTTTGTCGCTGTCCTGCTTTACTGACAGACTGAGGAGATCGTTCCTCCCCCACACTATGCGACTCTTCAATTCCATCCGGCGGGGTAAATGTTAACATTATACAAAGGTATTGACTGTTATACCTGCATTTTTATCAATCTTTAATTTAATATTGTTTTTATCAGTATGCTGCTGCTGGAGGATGTGAATATCCCCTTGGGATTAATAAAGTATCTATCTATCTATCTATCTATCTATCTATCTATCTATCTATCTATCTATCTATCTATCTATCTATCTATCTATCTATCTATCTATCTATCTATCTATCTAAGTACAATGTAGGTATGAAAAAGCCAAATTAAGAAGTAGGTTTCTTGTAGGTTTTTAAAAATGATCTGTAGGGCTAGCCTTGTGAAAAGTGGTCTGTGGTGCTGGGCAGCTTTCTGAATAAATAATGGATGTGCTAACATTATGGGAGTAGAGCAGGTGTGAGCGATTGTCTGTGAAGACGGCTCGTCTCCAAGGTGGTGTGTGGCTGTCAGATGACTGTGCTTTGCCTTTCCGTCAGTCTAATGGTCGTTATCAGTCCGGGGCAGCAAATAGGTGATCGCACCTGCAACTCTCTGCAGTGTATAAAAGGGGAGTACAGGATTGGAGGAGGGAGAGAGAGAAAAAAAAGAAAGCAAACTGAGCCCAGAGAGCAGCATTGGGGTTGAGAGAGAGAATGAGCCAGACAGTTAGAATGGGGAAAGGCAGCACGGTCATTTGTCCTGCAACGGAGCGAAGTGTCCCAGAGGAGTGAGTGAGGTTGGGGTGGCAACTTCTCCAGGCATCTGAGGTATGCCGGGGCAAGTAAAAAGGAAGACGATAGGATAATCAACCCTGAGAGGTCTGGCTAACGCCACTCAAGACAGCGGTCATGTTGGAGAAGGACCGTAGCTGTTGAAGTCTCCACTAGCTGAGCAAGCAATGGGTGAGCTGGAGAGACTAAGAGGGAGTTGTGCTGGCCTCGTTCAGGAGTGAAAGCAACAATGACTGTGATTTGTTTTTATTCTCATTTTAAGTCTTGCTTTTTTTTTAATTTCACGGATTTCCACTCTTTTAATGGATTATTTATTGACATTTGAAAGCACTGTACTTTTGTTCACTGTTTTGGTGTTGGACTGATTTTAATAAAAGCACTAGCTGCACCTACCCCTCGCTATATGTGTGTTTTGTCCTCATCTGCCAAGCTCATCTGATCATGACTATTGCCAGTATCGGGTTCAAGAGTGGAAGCATGGTGCCGACCTGCACTGTCACTGGTACTGGTAAAGTATTCCACATTTTTGGTGCATAGCAGCAAAATGCCATCTCACCACATATTTAAGGCTTAACTCTTGGAATAATATGCAGATAATTATTAGATGACTTAAGGTTATGAATAGAAACGTGGGGGGACCGGCACTCCAAAATATAGGAAGGAGCAAGATTATTTAAAGTTACATATATCATTAGCAGTATTTTAAAGTCAACTGTAAATGACACAGGTAGCCAATGTAACAACGCTGAACCTGGTGAGATGTCCCCCTAATTTACAATTCTTGCTGCTGCTGCATTCTGCACTAATTGCAGCCAACTGATGTCTTTCTTAGGTAAAATTACAGTAAACTAGTTGACTAAAAACAAGAGCGTGAATTAATTTCTCTGCATCTTGCAGTGTTATAAGTCGCCTAACATTTGCAAGGTTCTTAAGTAAAAAAATGCAATCCTAGCAGTCTGGTTAATGTGTGAATTAAACTTTAGGGCAGAGTTCATGATTACATCTAAAATTCTTTACCTCTGCCTAGACTTGGCTAATAGAATATTGAATTATATGTCATGCAGTGTGGAGTACAAGTCAAGGGAGGTTATTCTTAAGTTATATTGTGCACTAGCAAGGCTTCACCTGGAGTACTGTGTTCAGTTTTAGTCTCCATAATACAAAAAAGTCACATCCGTGCTATGGTGAGTGCAGAAAAGAGCAACTAGGATGATTTCATGACTGCCAAATACGAGCTACGAGGAGAGAGTGAAGGAACTGAACTTTTACAGTTTAAGTAAATAAAGATTAAGAGGTGACTCGATCAAAGTTTTTAAAATTATGAAGGGCCTTACTACAGTGGATCTTAGCTGTTACTTTAAAATAAATCCTGCAACAAAAACACAGGGGTACAGTTGGAAACTTGTTAAGGGCAGATTTGACACAAATGATAGAAATGTTTTTTCTTTAGAAGGAATCATGGATACATGAAATAAATTACCATGTAGTGTGGTGGTTAGTAGGACTTTAGAGACCTTTAAATTTCGACTTGATTTTATTTTGGACAATCCGGGTGAATAGGATACATGAGCTTGTTGGTCTGAATTTCCTTTTCTCTTCACAATTGTTCTAATGTTCAGTGTTGGTTCCATGTTGAAGAGATGGGTTCCAGCCCAGGTGACCCTGAATTGAACTAAATAGGTTTAGTGAATGGGCAAATGAAAGTGGATAAGAAATTTCTCCACAAAGATGGAGTTAGTGAAACTTTGTGGTTTCCACTGCTGCATATTCAGCTATGCGGTCCAAGGTGTCCTTGTAAGAGGTTTCCAAAGTACGACCTCATTGTTTCTCTTCTATGATCCCCTTTTCCACACTGTGTTTTGACAATCTGTCCTAAGCCAACCCTTTCCACATTTTAGCTCTCTGGCTTTGTTAAAAAAAGTGCTTCTAGAGGCAGATCAAATATTCTCACATATGTTTCCAGTGAGTTCTTTGTCTTTCTGGCTCTTGGCAGTCCAGGGCCATTCAACCTCATCTGTGCTTGTGGTCAGATTCAGTACATGACAGATCTTCACAGGTCCTGAACCTTCTTGTAGACATACAGTACATACATGCACTGACACATACAAACACACAAGAGAAAAAGTAGAACAATTAAAGTCCAAAATGTTGGCAACTGCAGCCGGATTGTGAAGGCAGGTGCCTTGGAAATTTGACAGGGCTGGAGCTGTTCTCCTAATTGATGAGATGAGAGCACCAGCTCCCTGGGTCAGGCATTTATTTTTAATTGAAAAGGGCTTACAGTACAGAATATTTCTAGTAGGCGATGAGAGGGAATAAAAAAAATCCTAGTCTAGTTTGAAGCACTGAACATTTTTTTTTTCTTTTTGCTTGTTTGTAAACTGCCACTCAATTTGGCTGTGGTTGCTGAGATACTGTAGGGCATGTCAAGGCGATGTGTTCAAAAGACGCGCTTGACAGACGTGAGTAGAAATTGCCATTCCCCGTACTTAGAGGAATGCAGCTCATCCTCAAGCACCGCAAGGCTGATGGCAGAACCACACAAGTATTAACGATTAGACTGGGCTGGTGAGCGACTCTCTCAGTAAACCTTATTTAATATGAAACATTTGAGAGCACAAACGTGCTTTAAAAACCAAAGAGAATTATTACAGTATTCTACTGAGTTTATTCCATGGTAGAAAAGAAAGAAAATGATCTGATGGTTCACATCTTCAGCATGTCATGTGTGAAGGCCTGATAAAACGTGATAATAAATAGGTTGAACTCCCTCATTAGTTTGAGACTCTTGGCATTGTTTTACAGAGCTTCAGCTGACTAGAGATTAAACAATATATTTTTGAAAACTTAAATATAGTTGTCGTAGAACTTAAAATACAGTACTACTATATATGTATATATATATTATCTACTACTACAGAGCTGCAGGGAGCTGGGACCTATCCAGGCAGCAACAGGCACAGTGCTAATTGAGCACTGCAGTTACAACAAGGAGATGTGCAAACATGGCAGAAATGAGGCCAACAAAAAGAGCAACAAAGCAGGCCAGGTCCTTCACTAGCCTATCCAGAAGAGGCTCATCCCAAGTCAGCCAGCGCCCAACTGCTGCCTGAAGGCTGCAGCCTGCACAGGCTCACAAACAGAGAACAAATTCAAAATGCACAACAACAGAGAGGATCTGTAAAATCCCTGGTTTGATGAGACAAACCCTACAAATAATCTTAAATAATCTAAGTTATTTTAAATGAACAAAAAATAAATAAATAAAAATGGAGAAAATGGGAAAAAAATTAGGCAAAAAAGGTTTGCTTAAAAAGGCAACCTAAAGTTAACAAGTCCCAATATATAATCCAAAAGTAGAATCAAAGAACAGAAGCAAATAAACACAAAAAAATAAAGAACCAAATAAAAAATCAATGCTCAATAACAACTCCTTACACACTCCATTTGCTGAGATCTTCACTTTGACTCAGTATATAGCCAGAGGGAGGTCCCAGTAACTGTGATTACAGGGTGGCCCACCTATTGGGGGTTCCACTCACAAAATGCATAAAAGGAACACATATTTAAAGGCATAGCACACGCATACCAAAACCTAAGCCACACAAAAAGAATTTACATCTAGTAAAAAATTAAAATAAAACAGAAAAAAATTACAAGCCAGGGAGGAAACCCTGGTTGTTACACAATTGCCAATTAAAGTGGAGTTATGTTTTGGCTAATGTACAGCCAGATTTTTATCTCTTGTCATGTCTCTTGTCTTCTTTAATTTTCTTTACTTCATTTTTCTTTTGTGAATTACATTTCTAAAAATATTTCTGTCTTTTATTATTATTTTTATAATTATGTTTTGTATTTATGTTTAGGTATTTGTTGTGTACTTCTTCTCAGTTAATATTTCTTATATCCTTTGGTCTTTCTGTGTTAAGCCTGGGGGGCAGGACCAACTTTATTCTTATATAAGCTGTGGTTTAACTTTTATATGTGTACTAAGGGGTTCCCCCCTGCTTGCTTCACTCTCCAACCCAACCGGAGCTGTGCTACATGCCAGCCACTTCACATCTCTGCGACTCACATTGTGGAAAGGGGAGCTGAACGCACCCCAAGGAGAAGTGGTCGTTCCTCAGAAACCCCCTCTTAAATGTTGATACAATGGGAAACAAATACAGTTTTTTTTTACCTCCTCTTTGCTCGATCAGCTGCTGGCTTGCTGCTGCTGCCATGCCGTGTGATCTGCAACATTTAAAAGCCTGTACAGCAGCAGTCCTACTCTTTTTCTTTTATTTCCAGCCCCGGGCGTGGTTAAATCTTTTGGCACAAAGTCTTGTTTCGCGGGATGTGAGTTCTTGATATTTTTTAGTTTATAATCTGAATCTGAAAAATCTAACAACATCAAATTAAAGTTCGATAAATTCTGAAAAGAATGATACCAAACATACTGTATATATGTAGGTTTTAAAATAAGCCAGATTTGACAAAAACGTGACATAAAAACGTCACATAAAATGTTACACAAAATTGCTGCACTTTTAGGCTTATGATTTTATATATATATAGAGACCAGATAGATCCGATGTATATGGTAGTGAACTTTAATTTTGCTGTCTTAGACACTTTAGGTTTTTCAAATTTCATTGTTTATTTTCAGATGCAGTCACATATAATGTAAAAAGCACCTATTGCGATAGTCACTCTTTGCTTGTCTCTGCATGAAATAACTTGGCTTTCAGGGCACCAAGTTTATTGAAATTTGTCCCATTAATTCGTCATGGAACTTTGCCAGGATAGTTAAATTTGTGTTGAGATATTTAGAGAACAATATACCCGTTTTTAAAATTTCAAATCTTCCATTGAAAAGCATTATCTATATTAAAACGCTGAAACATGTGAACAAATTAGTTGTTTTAACTTGAGCAGTTACTTCAACTTGTATATTTTAAATGTTTTTTCTTTTACTCTTTGACAACTGCTCCAGAATGCGAGGCAATGAAACACCTGAAGCCATGAGAGCGGAAGCAATTACGTCATGCTGCAGGACACTATATAGGGTGGGTCAAATGTGGGTGAGGTTGGACAACCAAGTATTAACTTATAAGGAAGGTATGATGTTAGAAGCGCATTTATTTATTCAATTTCCTAAAGCAAAAATTATATTACAAGGAACGTTCAAAAAGTTTCTTGTCTTTTATATTTTCATTGGAAATGGTGAAGGAGGAAGAAGTAGTAATTGGGCATTAAAAAGTTGGTATGATGTTGGGAAAATTGCATTGCAAATGAAGGTGACTACATAGAAAAGTGATGTAATTTGTTTTTGAAATTCTTAATAAATAGAGTTTAAATAAGTATGAAAACGTTTTGAACGTCCCTTGTATTTAGTTATTAAATAAGGTAGTAATAATGTTATTTTTTCATTCATTATCGTACAAGGAAAGAATCATTCCTTAATGTACCAGAATACAGTGGTAGGACTAATTATAAGGTAACAGTCTGGTTTCTGACTTTGTCCCATTTCATGCTCGTCTCTGCGACTGCATTGTGTCTTGCGTGAACCTGTGTCACAGCAGCTCATTTCTCCTGCTCCTTGAGGTTAATGTGGGTTGGTGGTATGATTCTCTTATTTGTAAAGGTAAAAAATCAGGAGTGTGCTCATCTCGACTTTCTCCTATATTGAGATAGAGGAAAAGGTCATCAGAACCACTTCCATTTGCACAATATTTCTCAAATATCATATGTCTTTGATTCTCATCATAACTAATTCATAATATTGATACACAATCATTTAACTCTATTTAAAATCAAACTTTATAATAAAATGATATTTTCGCACTTAGGGAGGTCAAAAACGGTGGTAGAATTTTTTATGATTAAATATGCATTACCTAGATTATGTGCAAAAAGAGTTATAGTCACCTAAAAACAAAAAGTGTTAGTATTATATTCAATTTGTTGCAATAAATTGCTATAGATAAAACTGCATTTAGCTACATTTAATTATGATAATGATGAGGAAAAAAAAAAATATATATATATAAATTAAATGTTGTCACACATGTGCGCATGGGAGGCCGCTAAAGGGCTTGAGTAAAGGCAGTTCGGAGGCATGCCAGGATGTGGTAGAGTGCACTGACTCTTTTTCTCCCTTGCCTGTAGACCATTCCCGGGAGATTCCACCTGGCTGTCTTGACGTCACTTCCGGGACCGAGCCAATGGAAGTAGACGTTACCAGCTCCAGCCCCTTTGATGTCACGTCCGGGTGTGATCCAATGATTGAGGACCACATGCCCGATCCTTATGACCTCACTTCCTGTCTTCAACTTTAAAAACCTGCCCCTTTTCCCTTTTCCCTCAGTCTTGTTTTGGACTCAATGATATGCACATCAGTGCAGTTTTCTGTAAGAAATAACGACTTTTGCAGCCAGGATACCAGAATATACGGGTGGCTGCCCCAAACCTTCGTCTGAGTATTTCTCATCTTTGTGACAATGTATTATCAGGAACACGATTGTTCTCGTTACATCTATATATTTACATAGCATGTTCAATGTTTACTACATGTTATTGTTAAACTGATGATGTATAAATTAAAATAGAATTAATAATTGTTATTGAAAGAATATGCATTAATATTGAATACAGTTTTTAACATTTTAATATATATAATGTACTAATTTATATTTCCATGATACAAAAAATTCAGATGGTTGTTTAAATAAAATACTACTCCCAGTTGAGTAATTTGATCAAATTTCATAACTGTTTGCTTTTTATTATTATAAATATCTATATAAAATTTGAATCATCTATCTGTAATTATAACCATAGTTTACTTGAAAAGTAAACTTGAAGTATTCAGTTAAAGTATCACTTCTGGTTGCCAGAAGTGGCCCAAAAATTGATAGGATTCCTTATGTTTGATATAAAGCAGGTGCACTAAATCTCATTGACCTTGGTCAAAGTGTTTTTGAGTTATTGTGTTTACACACAGACAAAAAAATGGTATTTTCAGACTCAGGAAGGTCTAAAACGTCAGGATTCATCAAAATCTCGAAGTCGAATTTTTTCACAATTCCTATATTTTTTTCTGTACTGTGTATAAGAGAAAGTAAAAATGTAAGCAACTAAACTTATGTAGAAATTCATGAAAGATGGCTTGGTGACATTTTATGTGACAGTGACTAACCATGTGCTAAGTATTTCCGTAACACTAAACAGCATCTCACGGTTGCATCGTCTAAAGATAACAATGATTCAGTAATTCTCAGACACTGTAATTTATCAGCAAAGTGTCACAAAGGTCCATCGTCCATCATATTCAGATGCAGCTAACAATTTTAGCTTGATACTTTAGCACAGACTTTAAATCTCTTCTTCTATGAAAAATTCTATTTTGGAAAAAACTGAACTCCAGTTATTCACAGATTCCCCACATCCAACAACTAACAGCATATGCATGTTTTCATCACCTGAGTCTTGTATCAATGAAAGCAATTTAGGCCACATGATATTGAAAAATGATATTCAAAAACACATTTTATATACAATACTAGTACATGCAATTTCACTCTGTTATCACTGTTACTTT
Source organism: Polypterus senegalus (assembly GCF_016835505.1). Taxonomy (NCBI): domain Eukaryota; kingdom Metazoa; phylum Chordata; class Cladistia; order Polypteriformes; family Polypteridae; genus Polypterus; species Polypterus senegalus. Next base: position 152,913,105 of record NC_053162.1, on the reverse strand, counting down.
TGAATATGACTCACTATTACAAAAAATGTAATAAACAAAGTCTAGGGATGATTAGACTAAAATTTAAAAATGGTCCAACTGTCAAAACTAGCTAGCTAACCAAATCTCAGAGCGCTATGCCAAATGTATTTTCTTACTTCATTATTATGATCATTGAGTTTTTGATGATGTAACCATGATGTCGCCTTGTTTTCTGGTTGTTTTTCCATTGTCACACTCATATCATTTATGGATGTTATGTCCATTGCTGGTTGTAGATGCAAAGGTCACATGACACAGGAGTCATCATTTCCTGCTTATTTAAGATAGCAGTGCACAGCAGTTTCTTATCCAAGCATTGGATAAATTCTAAAAACAAAAAATATTAGTGATAGTTACAGAGAAAAACTCCAAATTCTATTTAACCTTTTGCTTGTTTATTTGACTTCAAATTTTGCTTTCTGTTTTGTTGATTTGTTTTAGTTGCTTCTTTTGGTTTCTTGAGTCCACCCAATTAATATTACAAAATTGCCTTGTGATTCTCCACTTCCAGCTGCACAGTGTAATAAACGACACAGGCAGAAAACAGATATCATTCAAATGACGAATGTGCCAGAGAACACGTACTGTATGAGCTCTGAACCAGTGCTGTTTAGGAGAACATGTCTTTTGTTACCTTGTTTTTTCACTAATGTTTTGCCTAAGGCAATTAAATGGGGATTTATCACCTTGGACCCGCTTACATCTTTCTTTCATTCCGTACATACTGTACAGTCTAAGTAGTATAACAATCTGGTCTGATAAAAATTGCAATAACTGGAAGGGATGTTCTTGTTAATTTTTCACATGTTCCATTTCTACAGGTTAAGGAAAATGATCTTTTCTCAATTTTCAGCATAGACCACATATCTGAAACCGATTTATCATGATCAAAACATTAAAAAAAACATTAAAAAAATAACTAAAGAGAATTATTCAGGATTCTGCAGCAAAACTTTATAACACAATACACCCTTGAAGATGCTAGAAACTTTCACAATTAGTGATTTTAAAATCTAAGCAAGGAAGCTCTTCTAAATTAGTATACACCTAACTACAGAGGAACTCTGAAAGACTACTTAATAATGAAGGACTACTTTCTGAGGGGTCAGCTTTTTGCCACTTTAGTTTTTCTGCATGAAGACATGTCTTTCAGAATGACAATGCCCAAGTACAGCTGTTTTGTGATTAGCATAATTTGTCACTGCCTTCAAATTTTCAAAATCAAAGAGGCTCCTGTACAGTGTTTTTCACTTTGGAGGGGATGTTCTTTTATTTCTTAGGCACTAATGGGATGAAATACGTGGATCGCTTTACCATTAACTAATCAGAAAAGTGATATAATATAATAGATTGATCAGTGCTTTGGCAGAGTACATTTTCTGAAGCAAAAACAGTTCAATTTAATTTTAGCAAGGCAAACTTTGGACAGATACAGCAAAGCCTCAATAAGATACATTTGGATTTTTAGTGTGGAGACAGTTGATGAGATGTGGGGCAAGCTTAAAAGTGATTTACATATACTGTATATACTTGCATATATAAGTCGGGTCTTGAAACCCAAAAAATCGATCATAAAATCAGACCCTGACTTATACACCCGCTCCAAAATATGACACGTAATTTTTATTTTTACATCTTCTTGCCTTCTCCAATCTTGCATCAGTTTCTCAGACACATCGAATTTTGTTACAGCAGCGCAGTTACCAATTTCTTTTGCTACTTCAGCGACGTTTAATTTAAAACCAGCTTCATATATTTTTCGGATCGAACGCTCCATTGTAGATAAGGGATGCTCTTACGATAAAGGTGTATGAGGGTGTGAGATACAAAAAAACACAAATCAGTGCAAACATTGCTTCGAAATAGTTCAGGTATTACCATGTGATCACGTAGGCACAATAGAGAGAGAGAGAGAGAGAGACGTTAGGAACATGCACTGATACAGCGCATTGCTGCACCCACATAGAACAAAAAGGCAGTGTGCTCCGTGGTTACTCTCTCAGGTGGGCGTTAGCATATCATAATCACTTGTACCAATAGCGTGACTTTTCTTCATTTGAGTTATACAACTGACATTATAAAATACCAGAAATTATAGTGTAAAATCAAGTCCCGACTTAACGACGGGAGAACTTATCCGCGAGTATATACGATAATGCAGGGCAAGTTTATTGCAAAATTTAGAAGTAGGAAATTAAAGACAACTTAAAAGTGGGCATATAGGAAGCTAAAAAGCAAGTTAAAAAGGAAAAATTAGCTGTGTAAGGTATATGAGACTAGTAGCTCCAGCGCTAACTGTCGGACGTATGACAGCCTAAAAACAATGGTTCAGAAGAATATTAAGAAGGGTTGGAGAGAAATATTGCAGAAAAGGTGAAAAATGGCCCAAATTGACTCTTTAAATATCTTAGTAGTGTAAAAACTGACAAGGAGGAGGTTAACAGTGTTAGGCATGGTAAATGTGAGCCAGAAATTAAGACAATGAAATAGCAAATCCTTTGAATGTGCACATTATTGAAGTTTATATGTGTGAAGAAGCTGATTACCTCCCTATATAATCCCTTGACACATATTTTTTTAAATCCCTGCACATTGGGGAAATACCTAAAGAGCAAAGGCTAGAAATATTATCCTGTTGTTTAAAAGGAGTGATCAGTCTGATGCAAAAATATAGGCCAGTAAGCTTAATGTGTATCCCAGATAAATTAACAGTTTTTGATAAGGTACCACACCAAAGGTTAGTGATTAACAGAAGTGGGAATTACAGACATGGTGTGTGGGTGGGTTAAAAATCATTTTAAACACAAGAAATAAAGAATTATGGTAAGAGGAACTTTTTGTGAATTAGATGATGTTAAAAGTGGAGTCCCCCATGGGTTGAGGCTGGGGCTGCTTCACTTTCTAATACAGTAATCCCTCCTCGATCGCGGGGGTTGTGTTCCAGAAACCCCCCTCGATAGATAAAAATCCACAAAGTCGAAACCATATCTTTGTATGGTTATTTTTATATATTTTAAGCCCTTATAAACTCTCCCACCCTGTTAACATTATTAGAGCCCTCTAGACATAAAATAACACCCTTTAGTCAAAAGTTTAAACTGTGCTCCATGACAAGACAGAGATGACAGTTCTTTCTCACAATTAAAAGAATGCAAATATATCTTCTCTTCAAAGGAATGCGTGTCAGGAGCAGAGAATGTCAGAGGGAGAGAAAAGCAAACAATCAAAAAATCAATACGTGCTTTTGATCTTTTAAGTATGCCGAAGCACCACGATAAAGCTGCATTTTTTAGAGGAGCCTCCGTATCCTCTAGGCAAACAGCCCCTCTGCTCACACCCCCTCCACCAGGTGCAGAGAGAGTGAGAGAGACAGAGAAAAGCAAACAATCAAGCACCACGCAGGAAGCATATCGTATATCATGGAGGAGTTTGGAGCTCTGAATGGGTAGCTTTTAAGCCATCCGCCAATAGCGTCCCTTATATGAAATCAACTGGGCAAACAAACTGAGGAAGCATGTACCATAAATTAAAAGACCCATTGTCCGTAGAAATCCGCGAACCAGTGAAAAATCTGTGATATATATTTACATATGCTTACATTTAAAATACGCGATAGAATGAAGCCACGAAAGTCGAAATGCGATATAGCGAGGGATCACTGTATACATAAATGATCTGGACAAGAATACAATCAATAAGCTGGTTAAGTTTGAAGCTGATACCAAACTAGGTGGAAGAGGAGATAATCTAAATGGTTTCAGAGGGACTTGGACTGCGTACAGCCTTGGGCAGATTTGCGGCAGATCAAATTAAATATAAGTACTGTAAATGTAAAGAAGTAGATGTGGGAAGTAAAAATATTACATTTAAATACAAAAGGGAAGTCTAAAACCTGACCAGCGGAAAAGATGAGATCAGAAACAGTCAAGGTTCAGCACTGGAATTCTGAAAGCAAGACTACAAAGCCAAGCTGCTAAACAAAAATCAAAGTGAAAAGTTCAGAGCTAGTTTCTATTGTCAGGAATCACAAAATATTAGAATTGCAAAATTGCTATTTAAATCAATCTCAGATGAAATGGGAATGCACACGGTGACCTTTATACGAATGTGTAGATGCACTCCTGGTATACCATGGCAAAGACTTCCACAGCAACAACCACACAATTATCCTAAATTGGTGGTGAAAAAGGCAATACACTGTTCAGACAAGCCTTGGGTCAAAAAATAAGGTACACTGTCCAATTCTTTGTGTCTGAAATTTCCCAAAAAGAAGTCAAATGATCTAAATTAATTTCAAATATAGAACACAAAATAACAGATCATGTAAGTAATCACTTCCTTTAATATGACACACCTAAATTCTCACTGGTGCAGCCTATTGGTTTTAGAAGTCACACAAGCACTTCTATGGGGATCAGCTACTGGGGTTTCAATTGATTGTAGTTGAAATTCACCTCATTGGGATAGTCAAACTAGTGGGGAAACAGAATTGGGGTCTTACCTACAAATTGAAGATGAAAGAACACTCTAAGCAACTCCATGAAAAAGTGATGGACGATTCAAGGGTTGGAGACAACAACATATCCAAGCCACTGAATATTCCTATTAGTCCAATTAAATCAGTCATTTAGAAACAGAAACAGTATGGCACACCTGGAAATCTGCCTAGAGAAGTCCATCCTCATAACTGAGTGGTCTTAGAAGAAGAAGACAAGTGAGGGAGGCCATCAAGAAACTTATTATAACTGTGAAGGAGTTACCAGCTACAGCACTCAAGATTAGAAAGATTGCAGTGACAACTGTAAGCCACGTGGTTCACCAGTTGCAGCTTTATGGGACAGTGATAAAGAGAAAGCCACTGTTAAAAAATGCTCATGACATTTCACTTAGAGTTTTGCCAGAAGGCAGGAGAGACTCTGAAGTCAACAGGAAGAAGGATCTATGATCTGATGAGACCAAAATCAAACTAAATTAAATGTTTGAACACAGTACATTATCAAAAACTCACCATTCCCACTGTAAAGTATGGTGGTAGCAGCGTCATGCTGCGGGGGTGCTTCTATGTATCAGACCCTGAAAGACTTCTGGGGGTTGATGGTAAAACGAATGAACCAAAATACATGAAAAACCTGCAGAAAAACCTGTCACAGTCTACAAGATATCTCCACCTTTGCAGAAGATTTGCTTTCCAGAAAGACAGCAACCCCAAGCATAAACACAAAGCTATACAAAAATGGCTTGTAAACAATAATATAAATGTTGTGGAATTGCCATGTCAGAGTTAGTCTAATTGTGAATTTGTGGCTGGACTTGAAAATGCTCTTCACTTGTGATCCTTATGCAATCTGACAACACTTAAGCACTTTTCAAAGAAGAATGGAGAAAAATAATGGTGTCCAGAGGTTCAAAGCGAATAAAGATCTATGCACACAGAGTCATGGCTGGCATGGCTGCCAAAGATGATTCTACTATACTGATGCAAAAATGGTGAATACTCACGCATTCAATTATTTTGTGTTTTATATTTATAATTAATTTAGACCACCTTGCAGAGGCCTGTCTTCACTTTGGTGTTAAAAACTTTTTTTCTGTTCAAAAAAATTTTGTGTAAGAAAGACGCTATATAGCGACCAACCTGACACAGATTTGACACGGGAGACAAATGTAAAATTAAGTAAACTTTTATTTTCTTCGTCTGTGGCCACGTCTTCCCCGTACCCACAGACACAACACAGTCTCAAGCACACAATAACCACAAATGTCTCTTCTTCTTTCTCCACCACTACTCACCAAGCTTCGTCCTCCTCCCACCCAACTCTGGTTCCCATGGTGTCCAGCAGGGCTGTGGATAAAAACTCCATTGTCCAGGATTCCCTGCTGGCATTCGGAGCACCTCTATGCTGCAGGGAGGGCTCCATCTGGCGGCCTGAGGGTATTGGCCAGGATGAATAGCCAGCCATATACCACAATATATATATATATATATATGTATAGTACACCCCCAAAATTCGTCGGGGCTACGTTACTAGAGCACCCGCGAATTGTGAAAAAACTATATTATTTTGGATGTGGTTAAAAAAATTGCCTATTTTCATGGATTAAACCCTAAATATGCCCCCAAAACACATTAATTTAATTTCAAACTCAGCTTGATGCATTAACTAAAAATAGAGAATGTAAAGGTAAACCTAGGGTGGCACGGTGGCGCAGTGGTAGCGCTGCTGCCTCGCAGTTAGGAGACCCGGGTTCGCTTCCTGGGTCCTCCCTGCGTGGAGTTTGCATGTTCTCCCCGTGTCTGCGTGGGTTTCCTCCGGGTGCTCTGGTTTCCTCCCACAATCCAAAGACCTGCAGGTTAGGTGGATTGGCGATTCTAAATTGGCCCTAGTGTGTGTTTGTGTGTGTCCTGCGGTGGGTTGGCACCCTGCCCAGGATTGGTTCCTGCCTTGTGCCCTGTGTTGGCTGGGATTGGCTCCAGCAGACCCCTGTGACCCTATTCGGATTCAGCGGGTTAGAAAATGGATAGATGGAAGGTAAACCTGTATACTGTACTGCTATGTCTCCTGCAGTGCTAGAATGTAAAATACCGATGTTACCAATGTTTGTACTGTAATTCATGCAAGCGCGTTTTCATTGCCAGAAGCCTTAGACAGTGCATCTTGGGGCTTTAACTCTTAAACTGCCATATATTTGGGGGTTAATGCATCCCTGGACGCCAAATACTTTTTTGCTGCACTTTAAGTAAACGTCACAATTAACAAAGAAAAAGTGAAATTTTAATGGAACACTTTTTTTCATTCAAAGAGCATCACAATTACTGCAACACTGATCATTTTACACACTGCTAATGAACTGTAAAAACTATTTAAAAACTACTGGAACAATATGTACAAAGTGCAACTGACGCAATGGATGAAGCTCAGTAAACCACTGAGCCAACTGCACTTGAACTGGCTGGACGCAAGCACACAGAGGTAAGTGCTGTTGTTTGCAGGCTTGTTTAGTGCAGCGGACGATATTTCCTGGGGACAGTGAGGCTGCAGTACTGCAAGGTGTCACGCATGGGTCACAGAAACACAGGAGATTGTAGAGACAGGAACTTTATTCAAACACTTCAAACAAACATATCTCTTTCAGAAGTAAAACAAGCTCAGTATGCAGTTAGTTATCGATTAAAGAACAGACAAGCATCATCGGGGAGCACAACCCCCAAGAGGAGCAGAGAATGTCTGGGGGAGGAGAGAGAAACAAAGCAATCAGCCAAAAAGGACAGGTGCTGTTCAGGCTTTTAAGTAAATGGAAAACACAAAAACACTCTGGAGCACAGCTGGAGATGTATCACAGTCAATCAGCAGCAAGGAGAAATGAATAACGCTATAGCGGTCCGGTGCCGCTAAGATTCACATCGTCGAGAAGATGGTGATTTATTTATTTTTATGGTGGAGATTCCAGGGACGCACCCAACCTTGACCCGACCCACGCGCACTCACAAACAGTGACAAAAACAGAGCAAACTGCTAATCAGACAGCAAATAAAGAATGTAATGAAAACAAATGAAAAAAGAAAACGATACCACCCCTGTTCCCCTTACAGTGATTACAAATTAAATACAACAAAGCACAAACAAAACATACACAGTAAATCATAAAAAAGTTCATGAAAAATGGCAACGGATGAAATGTAATGATGAAGATAGATAGTCCAAGGTTGAATGGGAATGTAAAGACAGTCTAACTGGTAGTTCCTGAAATGGTGAAGACGGGTGGACGGGTTCAGGAGTGCTCCTTTCTTTGCACGATGGCCATGAATCCACTTACAGTCCTCATGTACACAGGCAGACAGAAGACAATCCAGACACACGAAATGATCCAGGACAAATTGAATAAGTACAGGTAACCCAGCAGAAGGCAGACAGACAGGAACTTGAAACACAAATTACAAAAACTTTTTTTTTTGCTTTTGGTCACTGGCCCCCTTTTTAAAAGCCACACTGACATCCTGTGACCCCAACAACCCCAGCACCCACAGCAGAAGACCAATCAGAGCCACTGCTGGGAGTTGCAGTTTCAAATTCTATTGGCTACTTCCACCATCCCAAGCCGTGTTTTCCACTACAGTTGTTTTCTGTTCTCTCTACATTACAGTATTGCCACGATAAAAGCCATAAAAATTGCGGAGGATATTTTCTGTTTCCGCTAACAATTATTAGATAGGTTCTAAGGAAAAATCTGCGAATGACTGATACCGCGAACTCTGAACTGTGATTCGCGGGGGTCTACTGTATATATGTTATAATTTTATATTTGTAATTAATTTAGACAAGTTAACACAGAATTGTTTTTATTTTCAGGTAAAGAGGCTTTTTCTTCTGGTAAATTAAAAAAAGTCATCTTAAATCTGCTGTGATTCAATATTATATAACAATAGAATGTGAAAACTTTCAAAGGGATGAATACTTTTTATAGACACTGCATCTTTGCCCTTTCTGCAACAAATAGCTAAAATCTTTTAGGGCTTCGGGGAAGCAGTAGACAGATTGTCTTTATTTTCTTTGAATATCTAATAATGTACTCATGACAAGCCCTGAAAATGATGTGAGTTATTCATAAACACAGCCCTAGCGTGACAATAGTAATATATATTGACACCAAACTTAACCAGAAGAGCATGCAGGATTTAGGAGTGTAATGGATATATTGAAGTAATCCATAAAGTCTTAGAAAGATGCACAGAACATGAAATGCCCCTGGGCCTGAAATTTGTCAACACGAGAAGGCATTTGATGCAGTGTATTTATCAATCACGAGAGCTGTAAGAAAAAATTGCGTAAACATGTTGGTGTCATCATGCATAGCTATAAGAGGGGAGATTTTAAAGAGACTCACAAATTTGGATGAACGAACACACACATACGCATAAAAGATTCAAAAAGCGGATACATATGGGAGGTAACATTTCTAGATGTACTGTATTAATATCAGTTGTCAAAGCAGTTCTGTGCAAAGAGATAGAAAGGTCCATTTATCTTACTCTTGCGCTGTTGTCCTTTTTCATATACAAATTTGGAGATCTCAAAAAATTAAACACACACACACATACACACCTACACACTAATACACTATACATATAAACAGATAGTGACCACAACATGGAAGTGCTTAAATATATGAGGGATTGAAAGGATATATAAAGCATCCAGGTAGAAGTGTTTCTAGAGTTAATTATGCAATTAGCATTCCAGGATGCTTGGGGTATATTGAAGAAATGCTTAACTTGCCATGCTGCCATACCTGCCCCTAGTGTAGTTAGAAGATGACATTTCAGTTATTACTTGGTGGGGCATATTTATTTGTAACTTTAATGTTAGTGAAATAAAAAACACACCAAACTGGTGTTTCATGAGGAGCAGTAACAGTGGTGATAACAACATTGACCTCAGAGGAAAAGTATTAAGGTTCCTTGCCTTGGTTCTTTCTCTGGCACAAGGTGATCATTTAACTTTTTTTTTGTTATTTTTCAATACTTCTTTGTTTTCTATTTGTGCTGGTATTTTGTTTGTGCCATGTGTATGTAATATTGTGTTGTTTTAATAATTGTGCTATTTTAAGTTACGTTAAGAATACAGATAGTGTTGTTTACTATCTGCCCTGCTTCCTGTATGTGGAACCTAAAGAGGCGGGGCCACTGAATTAGGCCGATAGTCTGCTGACTGGCCCCAGTGGTATTCAAGCCGATGCTGAAGAGGCATCAACAGCTTCAGCATTGCTTCTTTGTTCGGATTTATACTCTTGATTTTTTTTTATTAGCATTGGATCTTCTGGCATCTGATCCCTGCTCTCTTTTTTAGGCACTGTTTTCTAGATCGAGATTTATGGCATTTATTTGCTTCCAGGTCTTTTTGTTTAACATGTCTTTAAATATAAGAAACATGCTTTGTTTTGTTTCATTTGTTTGACATATTAGAACATTTTAAGACTTGGAACTTTAAAGACACCTTAGTCTTATTATTAGGCCTAGGCAGGCCTGAAGCCACACTGTTGAGTTTGAAGCCTGGCTACCTAGGGCGTGGGGAATCCAGTAGACCCAGACCTGAAAGTAGGGCTGATGTGGCCTTTTGTGTGCATGGTTTTTGGTTCTTTTTTTAAGCCCTCTTTCCCTTTTGGAGAATTCTGAAATACTCTTGCATTGTAATGACTGAACATTAATCTAAGATGCAAGATTAACCCTAAGAAGTCATCAGTCCTGCCAACAGGCTAAGAATGCAAGCTGGAAGGCACCCCACTTTTAAAATATTACTTTAAGCAATCAGTTTAGCTTAGAAAAAGAAAATAATCCAGTACAAGCACTTGTAAATTCTCTGATATTTCACAGCAAAGTCAATGAAAAAAGTGTAGAGAAGCATGTTTCTGTGCACTGAAGCATGGTCAGTGCTCCTGAGGAGGTTGAGTATTTGGTCTGTAGTTACACAATAGTTTCATATATGACATTCCTGTAAAACATATTGAAAGAATGACATTTTAGACAACCAAAACAGTCTTAAATTGACTTCTCAGATCAATCAAAGACTAAGATATATAAGCGTAAGTAAGAGGTGCTTACTATTGCAAAATTGTCATATAAATTTGCATGTGTACAGCCCTGCCTCTTTCTCTGATTAGTCTGCATGTTTTAGAGATCAAGAAATAGGCGCAGATTACCACAAAGTGGATGAATCATCAGGGTATGTGAGTGAATTACTACTGTTACACTATCACTTTTCATTTACATGGAGTGACCTGCTCAGGTGTGCAGCGTTATTGAAATAGTGCCTACAAAGACAGTCACAACCAAACAAGAAATACTATTTGATAGTGATGATGATGGCAAGTTTGTCCCAACTACGGTTTGGATCTATGGTATCTGAAGATACATACAGTAAATACCTGAAATAGCATTTACACACACTTGGGCCACTTAGCAGCTCAATTATGTGGTGTGTCTCTGCTGATTTGTCCCACTCATACACACCCTGCTCATGTGGCTGTTGGAGTTCCTACCATCCCTGGTCCCAGCACAAAGGCCACATCTGGGAGAATGAAATGTGTGAAACATAGGCAGGAAAGTTTAAGGTGCTAATTTGTCTCATTGTGAAAAGGAATTGTTTAGAAGACTAGGACATAATATATCAAGTCTCTGATATAAGAAAGAGATGTATATAGTTTGTTGTGCTTTTGAGCGGAAAATATTGAGTATCACACATGTGTACCGATTAAGTAAGCAATACCACTATGCAAGATGATTTACTGTTGCTAATGGTATGTTCTCCATTCATCACAGTTTCTGACAAGAAGACCACCAAGGACGCCTAGCCCCACCTACATCACCCCAAGTTGGCCACATCCCTTCCATTCTGGGTGCTATAAAAATGAGAATCCTCCAGAAGATAGTTTTCACTTGGGCCCAAAGCATCACAGCAGACAAAGTTCCCATTGACAAAGCCTTTTGAAATTCGGTTGAGACAAACTAAAACATTATTCATGACCCTGGGCACAATTGTTTTTTGACTAGTTGGCCCAGTTGGTGCCTCAAATTTTCTTCTTGGTTGCCCTTGTTCCATTCCTTGGTCACATGAGTTATATTAAAAAAAATGCTAAAGGCATGTCTTTGCAATTTTATTTTTCAAAAGCTTTTGGCTCTGTTTTATATTTTTTCTCAATGGAGAACTGAAAATTCCAAAAGCATTTGTCCAATTTTTTTCATCTAAACCAGGGGTCTCCAACTCCGGTCCTGGAGGGCCCAGGTGGCTACAGGTTTTCATTCTAACCCTTTTCTTAATTAGTGCACTGTTTTTGCTGCTAATTAAATTCTTTTGAATTAACTTTAAAGGACATGTTTTTTTTAAGATTTGTTCCCCAGAAGACCAACTACAGTAAGTCAGGACCTCAAACTCCAACCAATTTTACTCCAACCAGTTACTTAACTAGCCCCTGATTATTGTTGTTAATTAAAGCTGTTCTTTAATTCCGTGGTTTGTTGCTGCTCTAACTGTGCAATGGCATACATTTCTGAAATTGTTGATTTTCTCTTTTCTAAGAGCACTGTTAAAGTGTTTTGGAGATCTGAGCAGATCAACAATCCTGAGACCTTCACCTTCCTTTATTTTCAGATATTGTATGGCCGACACAGTTTGCTGGTCATGTTTTGTATCTCATTATTGTTTGGCTGCTAATTAAGGAAAAAGAAACAATTAAGGGGTCTGTGTCTTCAAGAGCAAGTCAAATAAAATTAATTCAAAAGAAGTTAATTAGCTGCAAAACAGGTCACTAATTACGAAAAGGGTTAGAATGAAAACATGCAACCACTGGGGCCCTCCAGGACTGGAGTTGGAGACCACTGATCTAAACTATAATTGTAACATTGGCTCCACTAGTGTTATATTTCAACTAGGGTTCTCCCCTGTAAATTGGGTTCTAATGTCCCTTTTCTTCTGCTTTCTTCATTTTTAACGTTGTTGTTCATTTAGGGGGCCACAAGTACCTGTCTTCATCGAGAGATTGCGCGCAACACTAAAGACTGAGGAAAATGCACAGTCTCTTGCAGAATGCACTGGCGTTGGTGAGTTTGTAAAATTTCAATTTTCAGTTATTCTGTTTTTGACATTTTTCCCTGTTTCTGACTTCACTTTATGGATTTGTTTATTGGCAAATTGTTACCACAGGATTGCCTATTTTAGACAACTCCTTCTTTGTCTTTAGATAGATAGATAGATAGATAGATAGATAGATAGATAGATAGATAGATAGATAGATAGATAGATAGATAGATAGATAGATAGATAGATAGATAGATAGATAGATACTTTATTAATCCCAAGGGGAAATTCACATAATTCAGTAGCAGTATACTGATACAAAGAAACAATATTAAATTAAATAGTAATAATTGTAACAAAAGTAACACTAACTTTGAGTAATGTTAGCATTTACTCCCCCGGGTGGAATTGAAGAGTCGCATAGTGTGTGGGAGGAACGATCTCCTCAGTCTGTCAGTGGAGCATGACAGTGACAAAAGTCTGTCACTGAAGCTACTCCTCTGCCTGGAGATGACACTGTTCAGTGGATGCAGTGGATTATTCATGATTGACAGGAGTTTGCTTAATGCCCGTCGCTCTGCCACAGATGTTAAACTGTCCAACTTTACTCCTACAATACAGCCTGCCTTCTTAACAAGTTTGTCCAGGCGTGAGGTGTCTTTCATCTTTATGCTGCCACCCCAGCACACTACCGCGTAGAAGTGGGCACTCGCCACAACCGTCTGGTAGAACATCTGCAGCATCTTACTGCAGATTTTGAAGGATGCCAACTTTCTCAGAAAGTATAGTCCGCTCTGACCTTTCTTACATAGAGCATCAGTATTGGCAGTCCAGTCCAATTTGTCATCCAGCTGCACTCCCAGATATTTAAAGGTCTGCACCCTCTGCACACAGTCACCTCTGATGATCACAGGGTCCATGAGGGGCCTGGGCCTCCTAAAATCCACCACCAGCTCCTTGGTTTTGCTGGTGTTAAGATGTAAGTGGTTTGAGTCGCACCATTTAACAAAGTCTTTGATTAGCTTCCTGTACTCCTCCTCCTGCCCACGCCTGATGCAGCCCACAATAGCAGTGTCATCAGTGAACTTTTGCACGTGGCAGGACTCGGAGTCATATTGGAAGTCTGATGTATATAGATTGAACAGGACCGGAGAAAGTACAGTCCCCTGCGGCACCCCTGTATTACTGAACACAATGTCAGACCTGCAGTTCCCAAGATGCACATATTGAGGTCTGTCTGTAAGATAGTCCACAATCCATGCCACCAGGTGTGAGTCTACTCCCATCTCAGTCAGCTTGTCTCTAAGGAGCAGAGGTTGGATGGTGTTGAAGGCGCTAGAGAAGTCCAAAAACATAATTCTTACAGCACCACTGCCTCTGTCCAGGTGGGAGAGGGATCGGTGTAGCATATAGATGATGGCATCCTCCGCTCGCACCTTCTCCTGGTATGCGAACTGCAGAGGGTTGAGGGCGTGGCGGACCTGTGGCCTCATTTGGTGAAGCAGCAGCCGCTCCATGGTCTTCATCAGATGTGACGTCAGAGCACCAGGCGGAAGTCATTTAGCTCACTAGGACGTGATACCTTTGGGACAGGGTGATACAAGATGTTTTCAAAGCCTTGGGACTCTCCCCTGTTCCAGGCTCAGGTTGAAGATGTGCTGTAGAGGACTCCCCAGTTCCAACGCACAGGCCTTCAGCAGTCGTGGCGATACACCATCTGGACCCGCTGCTTTGCTGGCACAAAGTCTTTTCAGCTCTCTGCTCACATGGGCTGCTGTAATTGTGGGTGGGGATGTCTCACCTATGCTGGTATCAGCAGAAGGATGGTTGGAGGATGCAGTACTCCGAGGTGAGAGTGGGTTAGGGTGATCAAACCTATTCAAGAAGTTGTTCATTTGGTTTGCTCCCTCCACGTCTGTCTCGATGGAGGCACCCCGCTTTGAGCTGCAGCCAGTGATAATCTTCATCCCATCCCACACTTCCTTCATGCTGTTGTTCTGCAACTTCTGCTCCAGCTTTCTCCTGTACTGCTCTTTTGCCGCCCTGAGCTGGACTCGGAGTTCCTTCTGCACCGCTTGAGGTCATGCTGATCACCACCTTTAAAAGCCCTTTTCTTCTGGTTCAAAAGGCCCTTGATTTCACTTGTAATCCATGGCTTGTTGTTAGCATAGCAGCGTACTGTTCTTACTGGAACTACAATGTCCATACAGAAGTTGATGTAATCAGTTGTGCAGTCAACAGCCTCTTCAATGTTCTCACTATGTGACCCAAGCAATATATCCCAGTCTGTAGTTCCAAAGCAGTCTCTCAGAGCCTGCTCTGCCTCAGGGGACCACTTCCTGAATGAGCGTGTAGTTGTAGGTTTTTGTGCTCTTCTGAGCCTCCTTTGCTAAACAAAGTGTTTTTGAAAAATGCATCTTGTTATTTATAAAAAGAGAACCTTCTTTCTCCCTGGAATAGACTAGAACCCAAATACTATACCTTTTGTACCCAGGCGGATAATAATTACAAGAAAGAGAAATATGGTACCAAAAGAGATATATGTATTTAACTTGCTTTAACAGATATCATTCATTCCCAGAAGTATAATTCATAACCCTGTATACATACATATTTAGGCCAGAGAGAAGCATTGGGACATCTTAGCCAAGTGGGAGAATGCTGGCAAATCAGATGTCCCATCCAGCATCTAGGAATGTCGGTGGTATAGTGACGCCTCTAACGTCATGCTGGATCTTTCACATTATAAACACACATAATTCCATATTCATACAATTCATATCAGAACTGGCTGATTATTAATACATTCATAAACACTGGGTTCTGTAACCATATTGGTTAAGCAGATATCAGCACTTTTCAAAACAACCTGCTTGTGTCTTTCACATGTTTTTTGCCTGTCTCCCTAACCTGACTTGAAGCTGTCATTTGTCAGTCTCCCTGGCTGTCTCTCTCTGTCTCTCAGCTGAATTGCATGATTTGTGACATACATTTCACAAATTACATCAGGACAAATAATCTTCTTGCTACACCCAAGTTGTGATTGGCCAGGGTTTGATGGTTTTCCCTCTCATCGTGGGCACTTTGAAGATATTTTGGGACTATTGTGCTTAGGAAATCTGTAGTTCATAACATCTAGTCATTTTTGAAAAGTACAACTTCTACTGAAAAATGATACCTCACACTTGGGGCAAAATTCCAATTTCATTTAACAAACAGGAAGTGTTTAAAAACACTGAAAAATGATAAAAATGGTTTAGACCTTAGAAGATTAGACACATCCTTATTGTATGCAACATAGCAGCCATCACAGAACACACCATCACGAGGCATTTCACTTTTCAAACAAGAATAACTAACTAAATCCGCAAACCTTTCTGAAACATGTATTCATTTTGTCATCATTAGTTACTGAGTGTAGATTTATTGGTAAAAAATGACAAATTTATACATTAAAAATAATATATTATTATAAAATTTTATAATAATATAATATTATTATAAAATTATAAATTAAATCTACCACACAATAAAGTGTTAAGAAATTAAAGGGGTCTGAATACTTTCTGAATCCACTGCATTTCTGCTTCCAGCTCTCAAAGTGTCATTTATGCATTTATGTTGTTTCTACGCCATGTTTTCATATCCTGTACATAAGCTCATATTTACACCTGTATAGTTATCCAGCAACTGAAAAGTTATTGGTATTGAAAAGGCATACTACAGAGAGTAAATTACAGCATGCTAAACACCGCTGACTTGAAATTTGCTTTGTTGAACAAGTTTATTACGCTTCAGATGTGCAGGCATGCGTGGGATGCACCTTGCCTCATTTGTAGTATGACAGCTCACTAAAGTCAAGTAACACATCATTTTAAATGTAAAAGTGTGTTGATTATAAATATTCACAGGGTGCCAGACTGCTGTTTTCCATTCTGGGGAGCAAGTGACAGATATATATATTTTTTTCTTAATGGGGAATTTTAAAAGGAAAAGATTATCACTGCTCAGGCTGGCCTGTCAGCCTTCAAGTAGTTCTGCACTTTTGGAAACACATGCGGGTGCAGGCAAGTTAACCTCACGGCTCTGTCAGAGTAGGTAAATGTATCCCTCTGGGAGCAGCTCAGACTGATTAAAGCAGGTAATTCATTTACTTGGTTTAGTTGCTATTAGGATATCCTGCACTGCCACAAGAGACATCCACAAGGGAATTGCAATCAAGCCTCTGCCCTTTTAAAAAGAATTTCCTAATCTGTTTCATTTGTCTGTGGCGGGCTGGTGACCTGCCCGGGGTTTGTTTCATGCCTTGTGACCTATGTTGGCTGGGATTGGCTCCAGCAGACCCCTGTGACCCTGTAGTTAGGATATAGTGGGTTGGATAATAGATGGATGGATGGATGGCTTCATTTGTGGATTCTTGGAGATTTATCAATGTGTTTAATTGCAAAATTATTTAAGTTACATTATTAAATTTTTCAGGTATAGCTAACTGAAATGAATATTAACGTTCTGTATGTTCAATTCATTCAGCTACTGGGGTTGGTGGTAGATTTGTTCTTATGTTGAAAGCCAGACAAATTGACACATTAAAAATACACAAAGCAACCTACAAGTGTGCATCTGAACTCGGGACACTTAATCAGTGGGGTGGTGGTTGTTGTTATTACAATACAGATATGTGCCTTTAAAAAATGTTTTTATCAAATAAAAATTTAACATATACAGCACTCTGAAAAACTCTTGTTATGTGAAAAAATGCTGTAAAGTTGGAATGCTTTCGAAAATAATGTGATGAATAATATTTATTAATCAATATATATATATATATACATTGTGGAACACCAGGGGGTGCACCAGCCCTGACACAGGCAGATGTGGGACACAAGTGCAAACGTACGCTTTTATTTTTTCTGTTTTTTCCTGTGGGAAACGCCTTCCCCCATTTCCCACCTGTACAGAAGTCACAAGCACACCAAACACAGTCCAGCACAAAACCCTTTTCTTCTTCTTTCTTTCTCTATCTGCCTCCAATCCTCCTGGCAAGCTTTGTCCTCTTCCACCTGACTCTGGCTGTCCAAGTAGTGGCTATTGGGTCCTTTTATAAGGCACCCGGGAGTGTTCGAGGTGCTATTTCATCTACTTCTGTCAGCACTTCCGGGTGTGGCAAGAGTGCTGCACCAAAGGACTCAACAGTTCTCTAGACGCCCTTTGGTGGTGGCCATGGGCCCCAGCAGGGTTGAGCTTCCATGCTTCAAACCAGTGGCATTGCTGCATGACAGGGGGGCTGCCCTCTAGCGCTCTGGTGGATGTAATGGTATGGATAGTTTCTCTCCCCCAGACCTTCCATTATGGGGGTTCCTATTTCAGGCAAGGGCCCCGGACATCTGCCACAATATATAATATTCTTATAAAGTTTAGCAAACAGAAAAAAAAGCATAAATGATATCTGGCGTGACTTCTCCTTTGCCATCCATTAGGTCAACTGTCATGCAGACTTTGGTTGACTTTAGCCTATGCCACATTAGCCAACTTTTCCAGCGATTTTCACGTATAGCTTTCATTTACATAATCTTAGCCAGTCGGAGGCAGTCTGCCGTGTACTCCCGTGAAGCTGATCATCTAATGTTGCTAGGTTAAACTCATTAGTCGAAGGGTTCATGCCGTATATGCAAGAAAGCTGACAACCAAATGAACCAATGAATGCTTATTCGGAAGTTCATAGACTGTATCAATGAGGAAGTAGGAACATGCATGTTTTGAACTTCACAAACAGTAGAGAAGCTCATCTGTCTAATGACTCTTGTTTTACATACCATAACAGAATCGAAAAAATAATAAAATGTCAGAGATTGCTGCTGAACTTGCTGCAGTTGTTAACCCTTTGTAAAGCTCTGTTCTGTCAGGTAGCACACTATTGGCTGTCGGAAAAGGAGACAAGCATGACTGGACCAGAAAATCGGCACTCAGTCATGACATGGGCTGCAATTTTCAGTTGTGTAATTTGTCATAATGCAGCAAAGAGATTAGCAGCTGTGATCGGCAAATCTGACATGGACATTGTGTGACGGACGGCAGGGCTAAGCTGAAGTCCCAGCTGGGATAAACACTGTACCCTTACATGGCAGGGTGGCCAGTGTAAAGGATGGACAGTATGAGACTGCCTCCCAAGAGCACATGTTCCCCCAACACACATTCCTGGGCCAGTATGCCCATTCCTGTATCTGTAAAGCATGTTGGGAATTGCAGTCCCATGGGGCAGTCCTGCTGGGTTCCCTGGGTGTTGACAGGGGGAGCTGCTGGGGAGGGCTAGCCCTACTTTCAGGTGCTTCCGTCTGACCTGGAAGTACTTCCTCCTTGACACCAGAAGTATTCCTGGCCAGGGCGATGGGATTCCCTGTTTTTATTTGTTTTTTTTTTTATGAATTTTAACTGGGACTTTGGGATCATTGTCATGCTGCACATTGATGCTGGAACCAATCAGATGTCTACATGATGGCATTTCGTAATGTATAAGAATCTACCTGTACTTCTCATCAGTGAGATTTTGATGAGCAATATAGTCCTTAGAGCATCGGTAAAAGACATTATTATACTATGAAGCATTATAATGCGTATGTTAAAGTGTCAGAAGTATTACAGATGATAGTTCATGGTAAGAATTAAAAATCTATAAAGTTCTCTTTTCCTTTTGTACCATTTGCAGCAAATATTCTAAACCACATTAAAAAGGAAGTGCTTGTATGGCTTTTTGGTTGTTGTCATTGTCAGGTCTTAGTGTGTTCCTTCTTCTCTTTAAGACTTTTTGCTACCTAGACCTTAACAGAATGCCCAAACCCCATTTATAGCCCTTGTGTGTTTACTCATTCCAACCTAGTTACTTTCAGGACTGACTGCTATTGTAGTTCAATAATTACGTCTTCTGCTTATATCCCTAGACAAATAGTGAGAACATCAGAAAATGTTACATATTACTTCATGTGTTATACTGTAGATAATATGCCCAAAATATAACCACAGTACAAGTGTGAATACTGGAAAAAAAAAAATACTGGGGTAATAGTTTGCAGGGTGGCTCTATGCTAGTATTTTGATTGGTCTTTGGTCCAGCACTGCCTCTTCTCCAGCATGGCCATCAGATGGATTGAGAAAGATGGCAGAATGGCATGTGGACAGATGCTACAGCAGAGAGAAAGATCCATCCATCAATTATCCAACCCGCTATATCATAACTACAGGGTCACGGGGGTCTGCTGGAGCCAATCCCAGCCAGCACAGGGCGCAAGACAGGAAACAAACCCCGGGTAGGGCACCAGCCCACTGCAGGGCACACACACGGGACAATTTAGAAGCACCAATGCACCTAACCTGCATGTCTATGGACTGTGGGAGAAAACCCACGCAGACATGGGGAGAACATGCAAACTCCACACAGGGACGACCCAGGAAGCGAACCCGGGTCTCCTAACTGCGAGGCAGCAGCGCTACCCACTGCGCCACCATGCCTCCCGCAAGAAAGATCTATTAGCCTAAATGTATTATATCCCAGCTTCTTGATGTACCTCCCATATCAATGGGATGTGATAGTGCAGGGTGACTCTCTTAGTCCATTCCAAACAAAACTCAGCCCCGTTTCAGCACAACTCTGCCATTATGTGCTTTCATCCTGGAGGGGAAAAGAGTAGTCATGTTTCTATAAACCAGACCCCCGTTTACATAATCATAAACTCATCCTGTACCCTTCACTCCAGGCTTTCATCTTGGGAAAATTAGTCATAAGATCTAAAGTGCTCCTGTCTAAGATATTGGAGCTCATTCCAACTAAAACCATTTTTCTAATGTGTTTGCACAGAGTTTGTGCAAACCCCTTTGTTAAGCAATTTACAAGTTGATTGATGTAACCTTCAAGAACTCCCAACCCAGTCCAGCTGCCAGTCTGTTCATGTCCATTCATCTCTGACATCTGTACAACATTGGGCCAGTCTGCAGTGTACAGGTACTCCCGTGAAGTCAGTTCCTGCTTTGGAATTTCAGCTAGGGGCTACCTGCATAAAGGAGTCTGATATGATAAACTTACACATTATTTAAAATTAAAATAGATAGTGTAGAGTGCAGCCAGAGCTGTTGCCCAGCCGGGATGCCTCCACGCTGGAAGGACTGGGGGAGCAAGCATGGCCAGAGCTTTACCTCCCCTGGGACGCTAGATGACAGCCCCCTGGGTTGCAGCGGTGCCTTGGACTCCCACAGGGCCTTATGGGAGTTGGAGTTTGGTGCAGCCCTGTTGGGATCTGCAGATGCTGCCTGGGGGCGCTGCAGCAGGATCTGCTGAGACCTTTTGGGCAGTTCTTCCTCCACACTAGGAAGTGCTGACAGGATTGAGTCATCAAGCACTCTGGAGCACTTCCAGGTGCAGTATAAAAGGAGCCAGGAGCCGCTATTCGAGGAGCCAGAGTCAGGAGGAGGAAGATAAAGCTTGACCAGAGGAGTGGAGGAGAAGGAAGAGAAAAGAGAGAAGGAAGAGATTTGTGTTTGTGCATTTTGCTTGTGAGACTGTGCTGTACTTGTAAAAAAGAAAATAAAAAACACGTGTGCCTTAAACTTGTGTCCCATGCTTGTCTGTATTGGGTTCAGGTGGTGGTGTCAGCCTGGGGGGCAATAATAGTTACTGTCAATTTTGTTCTCTGTACTCCATTTATTTTCTGCTTAGAACAAGTAAGCAACAACAATATATTAGCACCTAGTTTGAGTGTCAAATATGGTAAAATGATACTTTCAGGATTTTAAGAGCTTGGGACATGATGAAAGACATACTTAAAACTGAGAATCTTTAACTATTGGACATCATAGTCCCTGCAAGGATGTGAATGTTGACTGGTTGGATACTTTTTTTACATGCACTGTGTGAACATGTGTTGATGTAGCCTACCAAAATGATTTAAAAAGTCAGAAGCGTTAAGTAGAATGAGGAAGAGGAAGATAGATAGACCAGAAGGCCCATGACATAAGCCAAATGCAGCAGAACGACAAGAACTGAGAGCCACATGAACACTGACACCAATTGGTTACATCGGCCAGCACTGTCAGTTATAGCTGCTATCCATCCAGGTTGTATACTGTGAGTTTTACACTGATCTGCTTTTCTTCTGCTTCAGGCATATTTAAAAAACGCAATCTATAATGAATGAGTACAAAGTTTGAGCCTGCTCCCGTGCCTGTTTTGTTGTGCTGTCATGTCACCTTGGATTAGATAGAAGAGGGGATGCCCCCTAATGGGAAAGCAGAGTTGTAATAAAAGTTTACTTTGGATGAAGTTGGACTGTATCTCCAGGTGGAAGTGCATTATACCTGCAGGCTGTGTCTACTACCCAGACTGGTGACTGCAATGGCAGGATAATAAACAAAGTGGAGTACATACAGTATGTTTGGGACTACATACCAAAGAATCCGAGTATAGGAATAAAGAAATGTATGTTTTAGAATATGGTCATCCCAAACATCTTCCATGATAAAGCAGGTACACTGGTTAGCACTGCTGCCTCACTGATCCAGAGACAAGGGTTCAAATACTGCCCAATTATTGTTATATGTGTTTATGTTACTTTCCACATTCTAAAGACAGCAAGCCTAGGGTGATTGTAACTTTGATCTAGTCCACCATAAATAAGTGAAGGTGAGTTTTGTGATGGGGTTGTGCACAAGGATGGTTCCTGACTTGCACAAACCTTCAAGGTTAGGTTCTATTTGAAAAAGTGTGTTCAGAAAATATTTGGATTGTTGGATTAGTATGGAGCAGCTGGTTACCACACTGGTTAGCATTCTGCTCCAAAGCTAAAGGGACCAAAGTTCAGTCCTTAATCGGATCACTTTCCATGTGATGTTTACACATTCCTTCCACAGCTTCAAAAGTTTTTATTATTACATTAAGATGTAATATCCATCAATCCCTCTGTGGCTGAAACTACTTAGTCCAATCTTAGGGTTGTCGAAGCAGAGCTCATTTTGGAAGCATTTTGATTGACAGGAACCAACCCTGGACAACCCACTCAATGATACAGGCCAATTTTAGAAGCACAGATTATCCAGCCATGCACATCTTCTGAATGTGCAAAGAACTGAGAAAATGACAGAAAATGTAATTAGGCGCAAGAATTCTTTCTAAAACCCCAAGTATGATGTCTCCCATATAAACACATCTTGTGTAATTCAGTTATTTTTCTTTGAGTACTCTGGCCTTATCTAAACACAGTAAATACAGAATAATTATCATGGAAAGATATTATCTTTTTGTCGTGTTAATGTGAACCGATTATATTAACTTGTGAAAATATGTGATAATGAGCATATAAATATATGACCCTTATCTAGTTAAAATCTATCCTGATAATATAAACTGATTATTCTTATCTTGTAAAAACAGAATTAAATGACATACATTTAACATAATTAATCTCATTAGGACATAATCTCATTCTTTCATCTAGTCAGCATGTCCGTTAGGCCATCACCTCTTCACACTGTGAAGTTCTTTGCTCAATTTAAAGACGACAACTGTCTCCTCAGTGATTGCCTCACAAGGCTCTCATTGATTAGAATTTCTGCTAACGTCCTGATCTATACCCACATTGCCCCTCAGAGGGATGTACAACGTTCTTATCTATTTTAAATCTCATAAAGCAGACATCATGGAGCTCCTGTCTTTGTTGCTTTCTAAGATTTTTCTCATATTCGCAACTTGTCAGAACTTTCCTTTCGGGGTGCATTTGCTCAGCTGGGGGAAGCCTGTACCCTTTTGGAATTTTTTCTTAATTTCTGCTCATAAAATTCTTCAGTGTATGTCTTTTTATCCAAGTGTCATTGCCCCTTTTTCTCTTGCTTTCTTATAGGTGATGTTTAAGTCTTAATCTGCCTCTGACCTCTATTGGCATGGTGTTCCATTGTCTTCATCCATGATCAATACATGCTTTAATTAATTATATTGTGCAACAAAACATTATAATATGTATAGCAGTAAACCCAATTAAAAACTCTTGTTCACATCATTAGCTTCACAATAAAAATATAAAATAAGATTCTCCAACCCACTTATCCAGTTCAGGGAGGTGGAGGCTTCACCCTATTCTAATAGCATCAGGCCCAAGGAAAAGGACAACTGTGAATGAAGTGCCAACTCACATAGTCATTTTGGGTTAAATTTAAACCACCGATTTTCTTAACCCACAAAGCACAGGATATATGGGAGGAAAATGGGACGTTGTGTCACCAGGCATTCCATTCATTAATAGAAAGTAAATTAAATGAATAAATGGTACACTTGTTTAAATCATCTAACCGTCAAATCTTTCAGAATTTACTTACACATAAGGTTGCAATGACCTAAACATCATGGCAGTATTAGCTACAAGCCAGGAAGCAACACAAGGGTTGGCATGAGTCCACTGCTGAGACCACTCACAAACTGGGTCAGTTTAGGGTTGCCACTTGAAATAAAAAAAACAACACAGACATAGAAAATCCACTTTAACAGCAGGTATTCAATCTGGGTTCATGGAGTTATGAGACTGGAGTACTAACAACTGAACTGCCCAAGACCAAATCATACAGGGTGGTCCAGATCTAATTATGCAACTCTTAATGCAATACAGGAAAACAATACAATTTCGGGTGATTGGCGCTATCAGTTCGGTCAAACATTTCGTTGATTTGGGAGATTGTGTTCCTATGCACTGCAGGAGGTCCAAATTCCTCCAACATCCTGCGTTGCACATTGTTATAGCATAATGAAAATTGCATAATTAGATCTGGACTACCCTATAGTATTATATAGTTTTTAAATACAGTCAACCCTTGATATACGACTGGCCTGACATGTGAACAACTTGATTTTACGACCAAAATTTTTGTTTTGATTTACGACCAATATCTTGCATTACGACCCAAATGCGGTCACATGTATCCGCTTGTGCGATTGTAAACAAACAGCCGAGAGCGTTCGTAAGCGTCAGTCGGAGCACAGATACATGTGTTTGTGGATGTAATTTCGGTTAGTGCAGTGATTTATCTATATATATAATTCACTAAGACCATGGCAAGCAAGATGCATAATTACTAAGGAAGGAAGAGAAGGTAACGAAGATAAAGAAAACGATTGTTAAGGGATGTTAGCTAGCGGGCTGTCGTGGCACATGATGATGTCATCAGGCTGAGTCAGCACCGGCTTGCTTTGGAGTGTATTATTACAACAGTTCACAACACGACCAGCTTTGAACTGAGTGCTCGACTACTGTCATTATTAACTTGAGAAATAGCGATCACAATTGAAACGAAGAAGGAAATTGTGCGGAAATATGAGAGTGGTGTTTGTGTGATCGATCTCGCTAATATGTACAACATGTCGAAATCCACCATCTCGACAATTTTACAAAGAAAAGATTTGCATAAGGAGGTTCCTTCTAAACAATAACCACCTTCCGTTTCATTCTCCTCCTCCTCCCTCCCAAAGATGTCAAATTAAATGGTGAGTACAGTATGAAATTGTTGTTTCTGGTAGGCTAGGCACTTTTTATAACTTTTTGGTTAGCACATTAGAAACATTAGTGTTTTGGTAAATTATGCACATTATACAACCCTTTTTTATTATGAAAAGGTTAAGTAAGTGTTGCTGTGGGAGGTTCAGAGCGCATTATGGGTATTTCTATTATTTCTTATGGGAAAAATAGTCTTGACTTACAACCAATTTGAGTTAAAACCAGCCCTCGCGAACAAATTGAGTTCGTAAGTCAAGGGTCCACTGTATTGGTCATTATTATAAATAGCAGTAGTAGCAGTAGTCTTGCAGGACCAGACATGATTCTTGGGACAGGAGGTCTCATCTGGCATCAGCTTGCTAACATCTTGATAGTGGATAGCAGTGAAATCCAATAGAGTTGGGGTGCATACCTGCACAGCTTTGTCTGTTGAGGAGCCAATCAAATCTGAAAACTATTAGCTACCTTGGCAGATGAGCCAATCAAATCTGCACATATCTGATAACTATCAGCTGTCAGTGAGGTTTCATGACACGCCCCATCATCTGCATCTTTCTCAACATTCCCTTTTGATGGTGTACCAGGTGTGTCATTGTTTTGTCACAGTAGGATTCTAGGGTGACCGTATTTTTATTTTTAGACTCTTTACTATCTAGACCTTAACAGAATGCCCAAGAATGTCATCTATTGTCTTTGTATGTTTACTCTTACCAGCCTAATCACTGTCAGTATTAACTGCTATTGCAGTTAAATACGTTCCTCTTTCTTTTACATTCCTGTAACCCAAGGCAATTAGATAGAGTACCAGAATTGACAGGACAGAAGGGTACACTTTTTATTCTTACATAGATTAACTTAAGGTTTACTATTGTGCCCAAAATATAAGCAGAGTAAAATGAGAGCTGGTAAAATAATTTAACCTGATTAATAAACAGTTTATCTTGTGGACTTAGGCTTCTAGGTGGCTTTCAGTCTTAGTATGTTGACTGGTCTCTGGTCTGTCATGGTCTGACATGGAATGAATAGAATTGTAGGGACACAGTATACCCAGGCCCATGAGTGGAACAGTAGGGATATCAACATGGCTGTTTGCATGAATGGAGGTAGTAGGGACACACCATCCCTTTGCAAGACTAAATGTATCCAGTTCTTGATGGATGTCTTAGATGAGTGGGAGTGTAGTCCAGCTTCAGACGTGACTCCATTCCATCCCCAGACAGATTGTCCTTTTATCTTGGCCACTCTTATTCCCATATTCCCACAATCCATCTTCCTGGAAGAGGAAGGGATGCTCGTGTTTCTCACATATTTCCTCTTTCCAGAAGTTCAAAGTTCTACTTTTCACAGAAATTAGTTTACCTAATTGATTTGTAATTATGCCTCAGATAAGAATTGGTTTATCCATCTTAAAAAAAATATGTGCTAGATATTACTCTCCATTACAGTCATTATCCTCTATGGAGCACTTGATATTATTGTGATTATTTATTTGATGAAACACTGCTCTTTGTTTTTTAGCATTGTTTGAATAAAAATGTCCTAGGTTCAAAGAGGTTGTGCCAGCTGCAGTCAACACAAGCATCACATCCAACCAACTTGCAACACTTTCTGGTGCTATGATAAACAACAACAGCCAATAATATTTTATAAAGCAAGCACATTTTGCATACATTTAACTTTTTAAACAAAAATTATTCCTAACTTAGCGCAGAAGTTGTCTTTTACCTGACTGTTATGCTATGTGATGTACAGTATATGTCTGTTACAAAACTGCTGTTTATGATAAATGGCATTTACATCATTGGATAATTCATGTGTAAGTATTTACCATTCAATCTGGTATTTAAAGTTAAGCTCATTTTCTGCACTTTTTCTTGTTGCATCACTGAAGCTTTTATATTAAAACTGTAGTTTATGCTACTTTTGCCTAAAGCAAATACTTGATCAATTTTGGACTGCTCTCACATTCTCCATTTGCAGTCTACATGCCTTTTGTCAGTTCAACCTGAATAAATACTGGCCAGAGAGAAACCACACAAATTTAACCTGTCACTTCATTAAGCTGTATGGAAGAATGACACTCTGTTTATTCATACCTTTATTGACATTCCCAAAGGTGCTGCACTTTCATTATGCCTGTTTTCTTTAAGTCTTACAAATTGGAAATTTCAGAAACATCTTGGTGGCACATACAGTTGTGAACCCTGAATATACAATATACAATGGATTGTGATGTAGATTTCATTTTAAATGGATAAATATGCCATTTTTGCCCATCAATCTACAATTGATAACCCATAATGACAAAGTGAAAACATGTTTTCTGAAAGGTTTGCAAATTTAATAAAAATAAAACAACTGAAATCTCAAATTTTGTAAGTATTGAGACCCTTTACTGTGTCACTGCAAAAAGTGGCCAAGAATATACTGTTTGCTTTAGTTACACTTAAAATGTGTCTAGAACTTGATTGGAGTGCACATGTGGCAAAGTGAATTGATTGGAAATCATTTGGAAAAGCACACACCTGCGTATTGAAGGTCCCAGAATTTGCACTGCATGTCAGGACAAAAAACATGCAATGAAGTCCAAGGAAATTACTGCAGACCTCAGCGATAAACTTGTGGTGATGCATGGCCAAGGACAAGAGGAGAAAACCATTTTTAAAGCAGTGAGTGTCCTTACGAGTAGAGTGGTCTCGATAATTGTGATGTGAAAGAAATTTGGAACCACTGAGACGCTTCCTAGAATTGGCCATTTAGACAAACTCAATAACTGGTGTGACAGATAGGGGGCAGTATCGCTCCCTTGAACCCTTGTCCAAGACATCAGACACCAAGTAAAAGTCCAAATATTGACTTTATTTATACACAACAGTGCACAAAGCACCCTCCTCTCCACTATACTCATAAATAATCACAATCCACTACAATAAACAATTCCTCCACTCCCAGACACATTGCCACCCTTCCACCCAGCTCAGCTTGCCGTCTGGGAGCTCCCACAATACTTTTATATTCCCTGACCCGGAAGTGTTCCAATCCCCAGTCCATGTGATGTCCTATCACTTATGGGTCAGATAAAAAGACCTTTTCTTCAGCCCGGAAGCATGTCATTCCCCTTGTCCATGTGACTCGGACGTACTTCGTAAGGCAAATAACTATCGTTCCTCCCTGCAGCGTCTCCTAGTTGCCCCCATGGTATCCAACAGGGCTGTGTATAAAAACTCCAATGTCCATGATGCCCTGCTAGTTTTTGGGGGACCTCCATACTGCAGGGAGGGCTCCACCTGGCAGCTTGGGGGTATTGGCCGGGATGAACGGCCGGCCGTACACCACACTGGGCAACAAGGGCCTTGGGCAGGGATGTGAACAGGAACCAATGGGTACTCTAACAGAACTTCAGATTTTTTTTTCTTAGATGGGAGAAGCTGTTGGAAGGACAACCATCTCAGCCGTACTCCATCAATCAGGAGCATATCACATAATGCTTAGAGTTTTCCTAACACAATTTAGCATTCTCAGAGCATAATGATAAAAGATTTATATATCTGGTGAAGACCAGGCACTGCTCATCACCTACCTAATACCAACCATACAGTGAAGCATTTTGGTGGCAACATTATGTTATGATGCGATTCCCAGAAGCAGGGACAGGGACGCTGGTCAGAATTGAGGGAAGGATGAATGCAGCCAAATATATAGAGTGCACATGACCTCAGACTGCAGCATCTTTCAACATGACAATGAAACGCTCGAGTGGCTTCAGGACAAGTCTGTCACTGTCCTTGAGTGGTCCAGCCAAAGCCCAAACTTAAACCACACAGAACAACAATGAGAAACCTGAAGCTGGCAGTTCACAGATACTTCCCATCCAATGTAACAGATCTTGAGAGGACCTGATGGGAAGGTTCTTGAAGAAAACCTGCTCCAGTGAGCACGTAACCTCAGACTGGGGAGGCAGCTCACTTTTCAGCATGGCAATGGCCCAAAGCATACAGCCCACAAAACGCTAGAGTGGCTTCAAGACAAGTCTCTGATTGTCCTTGAGTGGCCCATCCAAAGCCCAAACTTAAATCCTATGGATCATCTGTGGAGACACCTGAAGATGGCAATTCACAGATGCTTCCCATTCAATCTAATGGGACTTGAGAAGACCTGCCAGGAGGTCCTTTGAAGAAAACCTGCTCCAGAGTGCAAGTGACCTCAGACTGGAGCGGCAGCTCACCTTCCAGCACACCAATGACCCAAAGCATTTTTTAATTATTCTAATTTGTGCTTTAATTTGGAAGCTTATTTTATGTGATGCTTTATTAGTTTTACATCTCATTAATTACTTTTTAATGAATGCTTGGAGTTATATTTTATAAAATGCTTTTCATTAATACTTGATTTGGCATAAAGCTTTTCATTTCAAACAACATAATACACCTTTAATTAGTTCCTTAGTTTTTGTGGTGCCTTTTGATTACTTCTTGTTTTTTTACAGTGTCTTTCATTTATTTCTAAGTTCCTACTATAGCTTTAAATAATCCTATAACCTGCATAGCACTTTTCTTTAATGGTTAATATTGATATAGTGCCTTTCATTAAATTCTGAAACCTTTAATTTATTCTGTACTTTGTCAGCTGCCTTTTAACAATTCTTGCTTTCATTAATATCTGATTTTATCTGACACCTAAATTAATTTTTTCTGTTTTATGGCACCTTTCATTAATTTTTGCTGTGATATAGTGCCTTTAATTAATTCTAATTTTATCCCAAACCATTAATTAATTTCCAACATTTTGATGGTTGCTTTCATTAACACTCAGCTTCATATGGTGCTTTATTAATTTCTGATTTCAAATAACACCCTTAATGAATTCCTTTCTATGAGTGATACCCTTTATTAATTCGTCTTTTGATAAATTGTGTGTCATGAAGTTCTGATTTTATATCACACCTTTAATTTATTTTTTATTTTTTGGTAAGTCTCGGCTTAATAAATGTCTTTACAGAGTATAATCTGCTCAAACCCTTTCATTCCAATTCAGGCTCATCCTGCTCTGTCTGTATTTGGACCAGGGATTAAGAATCAGCTCTGGTCAGGGCATCAGTCCATCACCGAGGGCACACTCACACTTATATGAGGAAAGTTTAGAACAACCAAATAACCTGACATGCATGTCTGTATTGTGTAGGAGTAGCACTGGAGTCCTGAAGAAAAATCCACTGAAAGAACATGAAAATGTTACCCAGACAGCAATTGGCAGGCGCATTTAAAACCTGAAACCTGGAGATGTGTGGCAGAAGCAAAGATCACTGCAGCTCTGAGCACCCTGTAGTGTCTTTAATCAGAGTTTTATACCACCCCTTTAATTCATTCTTCACGTTTTATAGTATCTTTAATTCATTTTTGAATTTATTTAGTATCTTACATTAATTTCTGATTTCAGTGATGACTTTCATCAATTCCTGAGGTGCTTATGTGTGTTTTATATTGAACTCTTATTTAATTCCTGGTTTCATGGAGCTCCATTAAATAATTAGATGTTTTAAATGGCAATTTAATTCATTCATTTTTCAATATGTATAGTGCCTTTCTATAACTATTTCATGTAGTAATATAGTTGATGTGCTACATTTCATCAACTATTTTAAACACCACCTTTATTATTTTGTATTTTGCAGACTATATTTTGTGAATTCTTGCATTTATTTAGTGCCTTTAATTATTTCATATATATAAATGACAGCTAGGAGTTGCATTTCACCAGTGCTTTATTTAACACCTGTATCTCTGTACCTTTTATTACTGTATGTGTCTTTTATTAACTTTAACCTTATAATAATAATAATAATAATAATTCCTGTCACCGTCATGCAGTTTGAATTGTGGGGCCTTCTAGAGCTTCTAAACTTTCTCCTGTCTTATTTGTTAAGAGCCATGTGTTTTATTTCACCCCATGATTTTCCAAGCTGAATTGCTTCTGTTTGCAAAGTATGGGCTAGTCTTCTTGTCCATCTTGAACCTTCTGGATTCCATTGTAGAATTTTTTTGTTAGTAACATTATCAACCTTAAGAAAATACCTCATTTATGTCATTGCATTTTAGTCATAATGTTGCCCTGCTTCATTTTTCCTCATAAGGCTCTGCATCTGAAATTCATTGTAGCCAATACATTTGACAGATTCACCCCAGGCATTGATTCGTAAGTACCTGTATCTCAGAGATGATTTCCTTTGTCATTTTCCTGACTCAAAGCCATATAGCCGAACCGATTTAACATTAGTGTTAAATATACCAATCTATGGTTATTTACTTTCATTACTTAATTACTTCATCTATTAATATCATACGGTGGTGCAGTGGTAGTGCTGCTGCCTTGCAGCTAGGAGACCTGGGTTCGCTTCCCGGGTCCTTCCTGTGTGGAGTTTGCATGTTCTCCTTGTGTCTGTGTGGGTTTCTTCCAGGTGCTCTGGTTTCCTCCCACAGTCCAAAGACATGCAGGTTAGGTGGATTGGTGATTCTAAATTGGCCCTTGTGTGTGAGTCCTGTGGTGGGTTGGCACCCTGCCCAGAATTGGTTCCTGCCTTGTGCCCTGGGATTGGCTCCAGCAGACCCCTGTGTTCAGATTTAGCAGGTTGGAAAATGAATGGATGGATAAATATCATAGCTGATCTGTTGTATTTTAACAGCTCTTTAACAATTTTATCATTTTTTATCTAATAGAGTGGGTTTAATCATGATTACATGTTTTAATAGAAACACAGGACAATAAAAATGTTTTGGGGCACCTTGCAGCCAACCCCCATCTATTATCAAGTTGAAACAGAAACAAAAAGTGCAAAATGAGTCTTCTTAAACCAGAGTCCTAATCTGACTTTGAAACATGGCTGTTGGGCAGGAAGAGGAGGACCCAGAAGTGATATCATTGGATGAGAACTGTCAGTCTTCCAGTTTGCAGAGGGAGAAAAAGAGAAAGTGTTATCACACAACGCCACCTCCTGGATTGGTGGGGAATTACCGTCAGCTGAGCCCTGAAAGTGTTTCCCGTGAACATGCATGTGACAATGTATAAAACCCCTTTACTTAATCATTTATTTCATTTACTAACATCATGAGTGGTCAGCTGCATTTCAACAGCTCTTTATGTAACATCTAAGGTGCTTCCAGAAGATATTCAGACCTCCTCACTTTTTGGCATTTTGTTATGCTGCAGCCTTGTGCTAAAATCATTTAAATTCATTTTATTCCTCACATTAAGCAATAATGAATACTGCAGAACGACAAAGCAAAAACAGGAATTTTTGCAAATTTATTAAAATAAAAAATGTCAGTTCAGTTGACTGGACATGACTAAGAAAGGCACACACCTATCTATAGAAGGTCTCACAGGTGATAATGTGCATCAGAGCAAAAAGCAAGCCATGAGGTCAAATGCGGAGCTTCGAGACAGGATTGTGTGAGGCCACAGATTTGGGGAAGACTACAAAAAAAATCACCGCATTGAAGGTTTAAAAGGTTACAACGGTCCCCATAATTTTTAAATGGAAGTTTGGAACAGCCAGAATTCTTCCTAGAGCTGGTCACTTGGGTAAACTGTACAATCAAAGGAGAAGAGCCATAATAAGAGAGGTGATTAAGAACCCAATGTTCACTTTGGATGAGCTTCAGAGAACCTTTTGTGAAAATGCAAGAAACTTCCATAAGGATAGCCATCACAGCAATACACCAACAATCTGAGCTTAATGGCAGAGAGGCCGGACAGAAGCCTCCCCTTATCAAGACACACATGAAAGCCAACTTGGAGTTTGCAAATGAAGCACTTAAAAGACTAATAGAGGCTGATAAACAAAATTCTCTGGTCTGATGAAACCAAAATTGAACTATTTCAACTTTTTTTTTTAATATGGCAGGATCAAAATCAATAACATTTCAGAATAAGCATCTGTATTTTGTAGCAAGCCTACATAGCACTACAATCGAGTTTGCTTTCTGGACTGGCCATCACAATATTATAGGGTCTGGAGGTTGATAAAGAAATATCAGGCGTTATTGTTGACGACTAAGTCTGGGAGGACCTCGTCAAGTACGGATACCAGCTGCCTAGAGCAGGTGTTATGTTGCTATGACGACCAAAGCAAGAAATTAATGTTTCTATGAGAAACTTTTCTTTTTATCGGGAATGGCTGATCGAGGGAAAGGAAAAAAAAGAGGAAGACAAACACAAGGCAAGGAGCTCATCTATCTGCACATAAGAATACAGCGCAATCAGACTTCATCCAGGGACGTCTCCTTTTTGTGGGTGGCCAGCCAGAAGATAGGAACAGTAGGCAAATCCCCAAGAAAAGGCAAAGGTTTCGGTATATGGACCTGTGGTTCTCCGGGTGCTCCTGTTGGTGAGTCAGACTCGTGTTTTAAAATTCTTCGGGATAGCAAGAATACAGCAATATTCACCTGAGGTCCATTTTTTTTTTCTACATCCTTCAATGAGAACTGTACCGGATTCATCGCCATTTCACACTATGTAAAATCCCTCTCTTTGTGATTTCCTTCTCTTTTGTATGTATTTCGTTTGAGGGATTAAGATTTAGCCACTGGGGGCATGGAGACTGGGGAGGGCGTCCAGGGAAAAAGTGATCACTAACAAGTACCCAGTCACCTTTCATGAAAATGCATAAACGTTGTATCCTGGATTACAATACACTTGCTTTTTTAACCAATCTAACTACCATCTGGGTTTCTTTCAAATATTGGTGGGCATAATTAATAATTAATGCTAATACTATATATCCTTCGAAGATTGTTCACTTCCCTCATGGGTGGTGAAGTGTAGCGATTGCTCCCCTTTTTGGAAGATTGTTGCAATCTGGGAAAAGGATACTCTTCCTTCCTTGCTGCTTTTAAAGATTTGCTCAGGATGTTAGCTCTCCACTCTCTTCGGTGGGGGTTGAGTTTTGGTTTGTTAAGTTTGACTTGATTATATAGGTTGTTATTTGCTTCAAATAAAATCAATAAAAACAACAAAAAATAAAACAGAACAAAGCAGAGACAACACAGGAGTGGTTTAGGGACAACTCTCGGAATATCTTTGAGAGGCCCAGCCAGCACCCATACCCATACTGAACCCAATCAAACCTAAAATAGCTGTCAGCCGATGGTCCCAATCCAACCTGACAAAGTTTTAGGAGGTCTGTACAGAAGAATGGTAGAAAATCTCCAAATCCAGATATATATGAAGCCTGTCGCATCAGGCTCAAGAAGACCCCACGCTGTAATAATGGCCAGTGGTGCTTCAACTTAGTACTTAGTAAAGGATCTGAATGCTTGTGCCAGATTGACATTTCATTTTTTTTTATAATAAATATGCAAAAACTTCTAAAATCATTTTTTTTTGCTTTGTCATTTTGGGGTATTGAATCTTGCTTAAGGAGGGGAAGAATGCATTTAAATAATTTTAACACAAAGCTAAAAAAAAATAAAGAGTGAAGGGGTGGGGATTCACTGTATATTACTTTGTAATGTGCATAGTAACTTTTATTTATTTTTACACTAGGGGGCTTTGCCCCCTGCTTGCTTCGCTCGCCAATACCCCCGGCCTGCGCTACGCGACAGCCACTTCACATCTCTGCCGCTTGCGTATGTGGATTTCACTTTTACTAAACAACAAGTCTTTTAATTCTCGTGGATATACTGTACCTCTTCTCTCTTCTGTATCTCTTTTCGCTGTTCCGTTATTTCACTGAGTAATAATTTCCATTTGTTTGTGCTGATGTGATCTTTACTATCATGTTTTTGAGACTTTTGATTTTTAGTACTTTCATTATCTCTAACCTGCTCTGCATGTTTATCGCACCAACGTTTTTGAATTCCTTACGATGTTCTACTTTGTCATCTACTCTTTGTCTTTTATTTCCAGCCCTGGGCATGGTTAAATCTCTTGGCGCAAAGTCCTGTCTCGCGGGACGTCAAAGTATCTCTCTGAAAAAGTCACGTCTCGTCCCAGGCTAAAAAGTCTCATCTTGTCCCAGAATTTTTTTTATTTTAATAGAGAAATGTATATAGTGCATTTTGTTCAGTTACTTTTTTTGTCTACTAATGTGATGTGCTGCATTTCACCTAGTACTTATATAGTTTGAAACTCTTTATTTTGTACTTTGCAGATTGTCTTTCATTGATGCTAATTGTTTTGTCTCCTTTATATTAACAACGCATCTCCATGTGCTTATTGCACTGTGCTGCCTGAAAGACATAGGAGAGGGTGTGCATTGCTCGGCAAGATATTTCCTTGATTTTGGCAAGGGCCTAAAAGTCTAAGGTATCATGAAAACAGAACAAAGCATGTAAAAACTGGATGTGCCCATTCTGGTTTTTATAAACTCTAAGACTTATTTAAATACAAGAAGACTTGGAATAACATGAAAGGCATTTCCTTTGCTTTTTGTTTCATTGGATTCTTAACCTACACCAATATAAAAGGAGAAAAGGTGGTTGCAACTTGATGAGGAGCCCTTGGAGAGACAGCTGTCTGCACTAATACACTTCAGCAGTATGGATGACTGTTGTTGGCTCTGCTTTACTCCATGTAATAAAACCACTGAAGGATCTTATCGGCTAGACATGATGAACTGAGAATAATGAACATAAGTGGTCAGAATAACCGTAATCTTTAACTGGTTTGTGCTTATTTTTGTCCATTTAAGCTGACACTTATTAGCCAGTAAAACAGAAATTGACACTCCACATATTGCTTCACAGGGTGAGCACTAAACTATCACATTTCATAAAACAAGCTTGAATAAATCCCACTCAATTAAATTATTCCCTTTGCGTATAACTCCTAGCACAGCTTTATTAGAGCGAAAAGGGTTAAAACATGTATGGATGAAGGAGCAAATGTGGCTTGTCTTTTGTGCATTGCAGTTCTGGGAATTGTCTAGGGAGCAAAGTCCTTCCAAACGCAGGTAATGGCTTTGTGCACAGCTGGAGGGGGAGGCTGGATACAATGTGGAATGATCAGAGGAAGAAGTGAGAATGAAGGTAAGGAAGATAAATGATGGACACATCAGGAGCTCTCTCTGAAGGCTGCCGTATGTGGGGGGATTTATTTGGCTCATCCTCTATTGTTCTTTGCTTTGAAAAGTGATATGTGGTGGTGGGAGGCATGAAAGGTGCTTTATAAAATAACAGGTTTGTGTAATGATGCAATTTGTATTATAATATGTTTTTATTGTATATTCTCTGTGTGAAGATTGTAGTGGTACAGTAATTCAGAGAGAAAGGGGAGCTATGGGTACAAAACAGCACCAGCAGGGGGCAGATTTTCCCTTTTCTCCGGTGGCTCTGAGGCTAGGGATTTGCACTGGCAATCGGAAGGTTGCTGGTTCGATTCTTGTAAATGCCAAAAGTGACTCTACTTCATTGGGCCCTTAACCTGCAATTGCACCATCCTTGGTATGACGTTAATCTGCATCCATCCCTGCATGTATAGTCCCTTCAACCTGCAGGGAAAACCTGGGGGTTGGTGGCAGAACTGGCACTCCAGCCACCATAAAAAAACCTCACACTGGTTCCATTCCATCTGAACTAGTGTGGTGCTGAGGTGTCACTCATTGCATGGCTACACTTTGGTCCTAATCTGGGATCCTGAGTTAGTTTGTCATGCAGTGGATGCGGCAATGCGCTGTATCAAGGAGTAACTTTGACCCCTCTTATCCCATTTGGAGGTAGATCCCCGGGGTCAGTTCATATGGCACGCACAACTTTTTCGGATCATTTTTGCTACAGACGCCTATTGCTTTACTATATATCATAAGGGTGTAATTTCCTGCACAAAATATGGCCCAAAAGTGACTTAAAGATCATATTTTTTTTTGTCTAGCCAAAAATACAGAGTAACCCCTAAAATTTTGACATGACACGTGAGTATACAGAGTAACCCCTGAAATCTTAACGTGACATGTGACAGTGGGTGCGGCAATGTGCTGTATCAGTGTGTGCTCCTAACCTCTCTAAAAATGAGTTTGGCTCTGGATAAAGAGCAGAGCTGACTCCCTGTCAAGGGTTGGATGAATGCAGGTGGAGTATCTTACCCTCTGGCTTTATACAGGCCATGAACAGCAGGTATATTTATATGATGGGTTATGGCAAGAAAGCAAATATGTGCTTTTTAAATGTTGACCATTTTGCTAATGTTGGCTAAAATGTACATCCCCTATCTATCATCTACAGTATCTCACTATCAATGTCTCTGTTGTCTTGAGTTGAGAATTTGTTCTTTTTGTGTATGATTGGATTCCAATGAATTGTCATATCTCCGTGCTGGATTGGAAACATGAACAGCAGTACTTTGTATTTCCTTTTTTACAATAGCTTCATGAATCAACATTTATTCCCATATTAATAAACTGGATGGCTTGTTAAATAATTGAATCTTTGGTCCACAGAAAGCACCTACAGATGAGGGGGCTGAGGAGGACTGGGATTCACAGATATCACTGCAGGTCTCCGTATTATTACAGTAGACAGCACCAGTGGCAGCATTTGATAATGTTACATAATGACAAGTCAAAGCAGATTCATTCATTGTTGATTTAAAATTTCTACAAATCAGAATATGTATTGGCAGCAAAGCCTAATATTATAAGTGCCTCATCAATACATTTCTACCATCAATAAACAATAAAAGTTGGCATGCATAAAAAAATCGCATTTCACTCTGTTTCATTGTGACTTATCACCATCACACTCAGTAATGATATACAAGTTGTGAGGGAGGGCTGAGACTTGCCTGGTCAGGACGCGTTCTTAATGGAAGGAGCTGGGAAAGGGGCTTACATGGGGCAATACCTACCCTGAGATGACAGAGGGCAGCCCCCCTGGCTTGCTGTGGTGTCATGGCTTTGGAGCATGAAAGCTCAACATTGCTGGGGCCCGTGGCCACCAACAAGGGGCACGGGGGGACGGCTGAGCCCTTCTCAGCATGACTGGTGCCACACCATAAGTACGCCCGGAAGGAGATCATGGGACACCTGGGGCACTTCTGGGTGCGTTTTATAAAAGGAGCCACCTCAGTCCTCTCAGGGAGGAAGAGAACGAAGCTTGTCAGGGAGGAGTGGAGGTGGAAAGAGAGAGAAGAAGAAAAGAAAGAGAAAGTGCTTCATTGTATACTGTGCTTGGTGCTGTACCGTGCTGTGTGGTGGGAAATGAGGGAAAGATGTTTCCCACTCTTAATAAACGTGTGTTGTGTGCAGGACTTGTGCTCTGTGTCTGTTGTGTCTGGTGTTTGGAGAGCTGTACATCCCCTGGTGGTTCACAAAGTGTATGATAGCATTGACTTTTCAAAAATGTAAGCTTTTGCTTTGATAAGAAAATGTGGTGTGCTGTCAGATTTCACTTCAGCTTTATTTATCACCACTAATAGCGCATTGCACGATAACATGCAGTGAATACACTTGACTTGACCATTCATAGTTTTCATCCTCTTTCTCTGTACGTTCAGCATTCGTTTTTTCAAAGGTTGCTGCGCTTGCTGCTTCCTGAGTAGCTCTTCTTTTCTCCACCCTAGCGGCCCACTTCTTCTATTCTTTTGTCTGCATCTTTTCGCTTTACAACTGATTAAGTCAGTGTTTGTGTTGCAATTATTTAGTACATTTTCTTTCATTTTTCTATTAAGCTGACACTTAAGTCTTCAATCTGCCTCAAGAATGATTTAAGATATGAAGAGTTAGAGGATGTGACGATGAAGGTGGTAGGGAATAAGAACGGCACACATACGCATGCGCCATATGGCCAAAAACTGCTGGCCACTGCTGAGTTGATTCTACAATAAAATAAAATAAAAATAAAAAGAAGAATAACCTTGGAAGTCAATCATCACCCTGAAAGTGGATAGTAGATGTCAC
This sequence comes from Polypterus senegalus, assembly GCF_016835505.1. Classification (NCBI taxonomy): domain Eukaryota; kingdom Metazoa; phylum Chordata; class Cladistia; order Polypteriformes; family Polypteridae; genus Polypterus; species Polypterus senegalus. The sequence continues at coordinate 152,874,106 of NC_053162.1, read as the reverse complement.
GTAGTATATGTGTACCAAATTTCAGGTCAATAGGTCAAATGGTTTGCGATCTACAAGTGATTTAAAATCCTGGAGAGACAAACGGATAGCCATGGTAGCGTATTATATAAGAAGACTAGCAAATTACCTGAGCTTCGGCACAGAGAATTAGTGTGTTAAAGAAGTTATGAAAAAGAAGAGGAAACATTTTAAAAATAACGTAACATGATTGTAAATGTAATTGCCGTAGGATTATGCTAGTATTGAGAGTGAATTTGATGATTGTAAAGACTTTAATTTATGATTGTAAATGTTGTGTATGAGAAATGCACATTTTTAGGCAGGTAGCATACCACGTGGTAGGTGCACAGACAGCGGCCATGCGGAAAAAGGAAGGGGGACCGTGGATGACCCTTGTGCATCTCTGCCCTGAAATAAATCGCCTGTTAATGGAAATAAGGAATGAAATCGGCAAAAGGAGAGGTCAGTTCTGAAAGTTCCTTACGGCATAAAGGTGAGAACTACCAAAAAGAAGACTTTATTTTGGTAAGTTCGTTACGGGGCACAGCGCAAAACGAAACATATTTAACATTTGTAAGTACAGTGTAAAGGATGAGCATGGGAAATTTGGGCTTCCTACATATATTGGAAGTTGCAGAAATAGTGAGGAGGGGTTTCCCCTATCTATATATACAGTTTAGGGGGTACACCCATTTCCCCCTTGGGTGTTGCAATAGGACATGAAATACCTGACTTTTATAACTACACTGCAAGGAATGAGTACGGAAAATTTCAGCTCCCACCTATATGGAAAGTGAGAGAATTAGTGATGAGTCAGGTAGGTCTTTGCCTTTTATATGTATAGATGAGTATACAGCATAATGAAATTCCTGCCTGCATGTTTGACAACACAGTAGACCACCACTGTCCATGTCTCACTCCATTGGTCATGTATAACATAACATTCCAAATTCATTCTGAACATCATTTCATATCTGGTTTTTCAAGCACGAAATCAATGAAAAAGAGTGTTTTGGAGTTTTAAACATTTTTAGTGGGTTGAATGAAAGGAACCTTGACAAAACTGTACAACACTTTTGGATCCATATATTTCTTAGAAAAGGATGTAGCCGAAAATAAACTGTGAAAAACTGCCTTTAAGAAATTCAGCATGGCTAAACACAACCCATGATGAGACAAAATGATGTACCCTTAAACATGTTGTTATCCAGTAAGGCAATTTCTATATTCTGTGAATGGAAAAATCTGTACCTGTGGTCTCAGATGAGATGCTACATATGGCCAGTACAAACGTTGGTGCCTGCTGATAATGGTGTCCTCCCATCAGCCCCAACCTCCCTCTGTTTTCTGATAGGAGGTTTAGATCTTATGTCAGCACTAGTTTTGTCATGCCAAATTGCCTTTATTTTAAGTTGGACATTGAGCAATGTACTTGCGAATTTTCATGAAAATCAGTTCAGCCATTTTTACATGATTGGCAAACAAATAAACAGATTATGATTTTATTTATATAGATATTACCTTCCGTTTAGTTTAATATTATAAGGACAGATTTGGGGGTTACCTGTAGACTCAGGCCCTTCAGAGATTATGACACACGCTGTGAGGATACCAGAAGCCACTAGAGGGCACTAATCCGGTTTAGAGCCACACTCACTTGTGGAGTGTAACAGAACTGACCAATTGATTGAGAATAAAAGTGCTCCTTATCCTGAATCCCATGAGCATGGAACTGGAGGTGAGTTAAGGGAAAACTCGACTGATGAGATGTAGAGAGAGGAATGGGAGATGAGATAGATGAGTAGATGGTATGAGATGGTAAAGAGAGCCTCCCACCTCCCTCCCCAGTAATTTCTCAGTGCCCTATAAAATGTTTTATTTATAAAGCACACTTCTTTGAAAAATGGTTTGTAATAAAGCTCTCTAGAAAATAAAAATAACATAAAATTTCCAAGCTTTAAGCAAATCAGGGTGATGGGGTGGGAGTCTGTCTGTTAAACATTGGAGGCATGACCAGCCTGTGATTGTCCATGACACAGATTTAATTCAATTAGAGTTTTAATGGATATTTAAAATGATTATTGATAACACTGTCACATGAATGAACTTGGGAGACAGCTTAGGGGGGGGCACTGTTGATGGTAGTTAACAGCCAAACCAGGCTCTGGCTTTCTTTGCTTAATGCCTTATCTCTTCTTCCCTCTGCAGAATGAAAGACTGACAGCCATTCCATCTCTAACATAATTTGTGTTGCCCACTTTCCTGGACCCACCTCGTCCTGCCTGGAAGCCACATGACCAGCAGTTTGGCCACCTTTGGGTGAGTTCTGTTTTGAATTTGCTTCTGAAAAGATGTTCCAGCAACTTGTTGCATGCTTTTTGTTTTGTGCAAAACCTACAGTTAAAAAAGGTCACCAAGGTGGTGTCCCAACCCATTCACGTTGTTGTGTCTCCTTTTACAAGCAACACAAGAATAGTGCTCTGAGTAGTAGGTTAATGAAGTGAAGAGGTCAGAGTGAACAGGTATTGTTCAGGGGTACATATGTATGTGTGCATGTGCAAGCAAAAGAAGGGAAGGTATACAGTTCACTCGCCTGATTAGTGAAAGTCTCGTTGTCTTCAACGATTGGCTTGTCCTGGGAAACGTGAGATAGGATTGGCAGAGTAAGTCTGGCTACACCCATAAATCAGACGTATAACTATAAGAGATTGTATTTTGACTACCATTGGACCTGGTGGGTTGCTTTACTGATCTCCTGAGCATTTAGGAGCTTTTTTGTTAAGAGCCCAGTCCTTTCTTTTGTAAATTGATATACAGTACAATGAAAAAGTATTTGCCTTCTTCCTAATTTCTGGTGTTTTTGCTAATTTAAAACACTTAATTGGTTTTGATCTTTTGTTTACTCAGGTTGCCTTTTGTATTATAATTAATTTGCTTGGAGATTAGAAACAGTTAAGCATTATGAAGAAGCAAAAGTAGAAGAAATCAGGATGGGGCAAAAATGTCTTCATGGCACCGTATATATACTGTAGATTCACCCCCAATTGCTTTGGATTTCATTGAGGTAATTGTGTTATTTTCGTGCCAGCACTTTTTGATTGTTTTTCTTTTTGTTTCCAGAGGAAAGAACCTTCCTGATTTGTTCTTATTGAAAGAGGAAGACAATTCTTTTCATTTTCTTTTTCTTCTTTGCTTGTTTTTGGCATCACTATGATTACTGTAGTCTCTTGCTTTTGATGTTTGCTTTTTAATTGTGCCATAGCATTGAACTGTACTTTCATATAATAATAATAATAATAATTCATTGCATTTATATAGCGCTTTTCTCAGTACTCAAAGCGCTAAAATATTTGCTTGACACTTTCTTGGCAGTGACTGGCATTTGTTTGACTGACGATTTCTGTCTTTTGTGTGTTTGTCTCTCACATCTACGGGTCTGATCAGTTATGACTACAGACTACGTCTGTACAAGGTTTCTACTGCTAGGCCTTGCATGGAGTGCCACTTACTCGAGAGCTACTTTATAGTGGTTGCAGGATGATCAGATTCACAACACATTCAAACTGTGATTTCGTTATTTTATTTTGGGGACCTCATGAATGCACCCAGCCTTGATCCGGCTTGCACACTTACAGGGACATGTAAAATGACTGTTATGTAGAATTATCAATGAAACTAAAGCACACATCTTTGGGCTGTGGGTAAAATGGGGAATAACATAAACCAAATGCCATATAGACAACAATTGGACATGGAATATGAAACTACATTGTGTGACAGATAGGGGGCGCTGTCGCTCCCTTGAACCCCTGTCTAAGACTCCAGACACCAGATAAAAGTCCAATAGTTGACTTTATTAATCTTCCACAGTGCACAAAGCACCCTCTCCTCCACTATACTCATAAATCACAATAATAAACACAATAAATCAATCCACCACTTCCACACGCGTTGCCACCCTTCCACCCAGCTCAGCTCTCTGGTGTTTCTCTGAGTCTTTTATAGTCCTTGTCTCGGAAGTGTTTTGCCCTCTCTGTCCATGTGACTAGGAACACTTCCGGGTCAGATAAAATCCTTTTTCTTTACCGCAGAAGCACGTCATTCCCCTTGTCCATGTGTGCTTCCGGGATTTAGAGAAAATAGTCACTGCTCCTCCCTGCAGTGCCTTCTAGTGGCCCCCATGGTATCCAGCAGGGCTGTAAAGGAAAACTCCAACGTCCATAATTCCCTGCTGGCATTCGGGGCACCTCCATGCTGCAGGGAGGGCTCAACCTGGCAGCGTGGGGGTATTGGCCGGGATGAACGGCTGGCCATCCATCACAATTGTTAAATTAGACATGTAGCAGGTCTAATTACAGTGTCACCATGCCCCACTAAAACAAATGCGACAATGTGCCTTGTTTTATAGCTTAGTTTGTTGCAAAACAGTACATAAAATTCACTTTAACAAGTAAAAAGTAGAAATTAATAGCAGCAGAAATTGTGTGGAATGATTTATGATCACATGGCACTATAAATGACCTGGGTGGTCAAGGCACTCTGGTTAGTGCAGGTTTGTCAATGTGGGCTTTGCATCATGATCATGAATTCGATGCAGAACGTTTAAGAATTTTATATTATGTCATTAATTTATAAAGTGCATTGTCTTGGAGTCTATTATGCTACGATACTCACAAAGAAAATTATTAAAATTGACAGTTAAATGTATAAACTCCATTAGCTCTCTTCCTCATACTCAAAGACAGAGTGCAGCAGTGGCATGTGGAATGCAAGTATGATGAGTTTTACTCCATTTTTAAAATTATTCCTTAATTAGTGCAGAAATCCAGGCCACTACACTTGAGTATGTGCTTTTACCATCCTACCAAGACAAAATTAGAAATTACACTTTTAATGTAATTTGAGGAAGGATGGTACAAATTTCAATTATTTCTTTGTTCTTTGCAAAATAATTAATTTACAATAATGTAAATTCATTGGCCCAGACAATTCACCCCTGTTAATGTGAAAGGACCACCTATGGAGAAGCATAAATTGTAATTAGTTTCTGAAACATGCACTAGCTTTTTTAATAAAAAAAGAATGTATAACTCTTTTTAACCTTAAGTATTTGAAACGAATGGAACATTGTGTACTTAGATTAAAAACACTTTTACAATGTGAAGAATTTAATGTGAAACCTATTTTAAAGAAACTTGAATGAAACAGGAATGTTTCACTCCAACAGATGATGTAGAGCCCACACACTTCCAGAGAAAAATCCATCCATCCATAACAGAACCTGACGTAGCTGAGGCTGGAGCCTATCCTGGCAGCACATAATGTAAGCTGTCCGTCCATTGCAAAGCCCATTTACACCCTGGCTCGGACCAATTTATGACCACCGACTGACCCCTCAATGCATGGATGTGAGAGTAAAATCTACACAGACATGGTAGAATTGGAAAACTTCATACAAGCAGTAAGCAGGTTGAAAGTTGAATCCAACACTCTGGAACTGTGAGGCAGCTTTTACGATTTCCCTACAGTATCTATTATAGGTCTGTGGTGGGTTGGCACCCTGCCCAGGATTGGTTTCTGCCTTGTGCCCTGTGTTGGCTGGGATTGGCTCCAGCAGACCCCCGTGACCCTGTGTTCGGATTCAGTGGGTTAGAAAATGGATGGATGGATATATTATAGGTGCTAAAAGTGCACCGATTTGGAAAGAAATTAGATATTCTAGAGTTTTTTTGGCTGAGATGAAAAGAAGACAGCTGTTGCTTTGTCCCATTAAGTTAGGAAGCTATGCTGGTGGCTTCAAACACCCTGACAGGGGGCAGCAGTGCTTCTGCTAGTCTGACCAAAGGGCTCAACAACAAATGGCGGGAGGCTATGGCGGTGTAGGTTAGCAGGTACCTTCTCTTGTATCTGGTCTTTTGAACAGGGAGCACGGCATGGCCACAGGCAGGAGCAGTTGTGTTGCCCTAGTTTGATAATCAATTCCTGATAGAGAACAGCAGAGCACAAATAAACCGTTTTTATTTTATTTACAGTGCCTATAAAAATGTTTTCATATTCTATTGTTATACAAAATTGAATGACGGTGAATTTAATGTGGCATTTTTGACACACTGATCTGCAGAAAAAGACTCTTTAATGTCAAAGAGAAAACAGATTGCTCCAAAGTCGTCTAAATTCACTCCAAATTTAAAACATAAAAGAACTGATTGCAACAGGTATGCACTCCCTTTAAAGTCAGCATTTAGTCTACTCCAAAGGGCTGTTCAGTGACTTGGATATTTTCGGAGTTGCTTGGAGTGTTGTTTTGTCTTGATTGTGTAGGCACTCACCACAAAATGGACCTTCCACATATGGTTGCATTTATACTACAATCAACTGGAAAGCATTGAATATACACAAGCGATCTCCATTGGGCTAATTCTGTGACTTCAAAAACCAAATGGCTGGACCAGAGATGAGTACGTGTGAATACTTACACGATCAGTTATTTTGTGTTTTAAATTTGTAGTTTATTTAGACAACTTTTCAGAAATCTGTTTTCACTTTGACACTTCTTACTAATGTCGATCAGTGTCAATAAAGCAAAAAAAATAAATTGTGTATATGTTTTATAAATATGAAACATGAAAACATTCAAAAATTTTTAAAGACTATCTATCTATCTATCTATCTATCTATCTATCTATCTATCTATCTATCTATCTATCTATCTATCTATCTATCTATCTATCTATCTATCTATCTATCTATCTATCTGTTAACTTTTTGATTATATTAATTATGTGCGGAGTAGGAGGAGTGTAAAGGGGGAGTAGTGGTGGTTGTCTGATATATACCTTTTTGTTTTATCCTGAATATTGGTCTTTTGACTGTGTATATTGTTAATATTTTTCTTTTTATAGTCATAATAAAGGTCATTTTAAAAATAAAAATATCTATCTATCTATCTATCTATCATATAGTGCCATTCATTATCAATCTATCTTTATATAGTGCCTTTTGTTATCTATCTATCTATCTATCTATCTATCTATCTATCTATCTATCTATCTATCTATCTATCTATCTATCTATCTATCTAGTTCCCTTTTTATATCTTCATTCAAACAATATCTTCATTAACACAATATATTTCCCATTCCTGAAGTTCATTTTCAGCTATTTTTACTTTTCTGAGGGCACTCTCACTACTAAGCACTGCAGGAACATTCAGACATGACCCTCACACTGAGATTATCCACCAATTTGAAAACTGTATCTTCTTCAGGGCCAGAAAAATGGCTGTCAAATGCTATAAAAAAAATCTAAATTGCTCTTCAATTCATAAGTTAAACATTTAGCATTCAAACTATTGTACTACCTTTTATTTTTGTAAAGTATGATTAAAAGGATAGATATATTTGAAGATTTACCAGTTGATGGCAGTAGATCCACATAACACAGAGGGACCCGTGCTGTGTATGTTTTATGCAAGAACAATCTTTAGTTAATACAAATAGCACAAAATGTCAAAAAAAGTCAATATGATTTTTTATGAATCAAATTCTGTATTTTGTTTAGCAGAAAATGCGCCTCATAATTATTATGCCCTATTGATGTAAGACATATTAAACCATGCCATTTCCACGTAGGTTTAACATGGCATCTTCTTTTTGTGCTTGAAATGGCTGTTATTTACAGTATGTGATGACAATAAAATAGAAAATGTGTCACATATCTATATGGTACATTTCCCTTAGACAGTCTTTATTCAAATAAACTAGAAAACATGAAGCAAGCCTACCTGTGGGCATGGTTTGAGGCTTGCAGTTCTGTGGGCATCTGCTCAAGTACCATACAATACAATCTTTAACATATTTCTGCAGTAATGTTAGCTTACAAGATTTCAACACACGGGTCATTTTGTAATCACTCGGCTCTGGAAATTCAGGATGACAAGATGGAACAGCAGGCACTGCATTTGCAGCACAGAGTCAGGCCTTAGTTTGGGTGCTTTGTTTATTGAGTTTGCGTGGTCTTCTTGTGATTACTCTTGGAATCCCAATGCAAATTATTAGTTTGACTCCCTCTAATATACAAAAGCATAGCTGGAGCTGAACATATTGTATGCTAATATGAGACAGTAATCACTTATCTGTAGAAGCTCAGCATACCCTGTTATTTATATACAACAAGACATAATATTGCAGCACAAGAGAAAAAAATGATGGTTAAGAATTTTTCAAATGTGTGTGTTGTATGAAAACATCTATGCTGCACTAGATGCTGATGAGGAACCAGCCCTAGAGGGTACAAGACCTTGTTAGAGGGAACACTGATGCTCACATTCAAGTCCATTAACACTGGACCAATTCAGATCTGCCAAGAAATCTCAGTCAGCAAACGGAAAATATACAAGCCCCATAAAAGTGGTACTTGGGTCAGGCTTCATGCTCAGAACTCATTAGATGTGTGGTCAGTTGACATACCTTCTTGTTTTTGTTTGTCCACTGCTCTAATCCAGTGCATTGGCATGGTGGTGAAGTATTTAACACTTCTGCCTCACGTCTTGATAAACTGGTTACTTATCTAGGGTTGGCTGCTGCCTTGTTACTGGGTTAGGCTTTGGGTCCCTGGATTATTGTTTTAGAAAAACTGACCTTTACAAAATGGATGGACGCATGTGAAATGGTCTTCAGTATTTCAGTTAGATTAGATTAGTCCCCAAAGGTAAATAAAAATTTTACAGAAGCGCCAAAAAAATAATGATAATTAAATAAATATGATAAAAACAAACAACAACCCTCCCAAACAGACTTAAAAACTTCTGGCTTGGATAACAAAGAGCTGCTACTGTCAGTACAGGCTTATAGGTGGCAGTAAGATGAATTATTACATCATTCAGTTTATTTAGCTTTGCTATATCAATGAACAGTGAAAAATATGTGCTGAATGTGCTTATTATTTTAAATCTGAAAATAAAGACCTGAAGACATTTGAGGTTTACATCATCAAAAATAAACATTTACATTTGTAGAAAATTGTAGCTTTAGGAACAAGAAATGCAATGGACCTTGAAAATCACATAACAAGATAAACTAGCAATGGTATAGTTACATACTGTATTTAAACAAGTTATGCATATCTGTGTTTACATTATGCATGGAAGTCTGCAGCAGCATCTGCTTCATGTAGTAATGTCACATGGAGAAGATGCCAATGAAATGACAGAAATGGACAGACACAAACAAGAAATAAATAATTAGAGAGTAAAGGCCTTGATTTGCTAGCTTGACCTCAGAATTAGAGACAATCAGCGACTTAAGGAGAAGTGAGTTTGTATATATGGTTGAAAGTCTTCAGACCCCTTCACTTTCTGTGCACTTTATTTCATTTTAGATTTAATTTTAAATGGATGCATTTGCGATTTTTGCACATCAATGTACACACAATATCCCAAATATTTACTAAAAATTAAAAGCTGAAATTTCTCATTCATAGAAGTATCTATCCATCTATTATCCACGGGGGTCTGTTGGAGCCAATCCCAGCCAACATAGGGCGCAAGGCAGGAAACAAACCCCGGACAGGGCGCCAGCCCACCGCAGGGCGCACACACATACACACACACACACCAAGCACAATTTAGGATTGTCAATGCACCTAACCTGCATGTCTGTGGACAATGGGAGGAAACCGAAGCACCTGCAGACGCGGGGAGAACATGCAAACTCCACACAGGGAGGACCCGGGAAGTGAACTGCTGCACCACTGTGCCGCCCCTTATACAAGTATTTAGACCTTTAATTCAGTAGCTTGTCGAAGCCCCTTTGGCAGCCACCACAGCATTGGTTCTTCTTGGGTAAGTCTTTATAAGCTTTGCACACTCGGATTGGGCCAGTTTATCCCATTCTTCCTGGCAGATCCTCTTAAACTCTGTTAGACTGGATGGTCATCATCTGTAAACTGCCAGTTATCTCCTCAAATTTTCTATGAGCTTTAACTGTGTCAACTCTTGACCGAAAGTCTGCTTAGCTGTTAATTGGGTATCTAGTTGTGTTTATGCCAAGTTGCCCAGACACAAGTTTGAAAGAGGACAACGGCTTCTCTGTGGTTTTTGCAGCTTATATTCACTCAAAAATATGAGAGACATTTTTCCAATTTTGGAAGCCATCTGTAGCAAATGCTGACTTTTCACTGAACCAGCATTGGGTGCAAAAAAGCTTTGCAGCTTAGCCAGCTGAAGTCTTTACCCCATTGTTCCTGGACTGATCGAGTACATTGTGATGGCCCAGTTCCTCATCACTTTTTACATTCTCACATACGGAGTATAGGGAAAGTATTGTATCGTCCAAAAATTTAATGTTGAGATTTTGAAGAATGTCGACGTTTTAGACCTCCTTGACTTTCTTGTATACAAAGTGTAGGGAAAGTATTGGAATCCTCCAAAAATTCCATTTCGAGATTTTGATGAATGTCGATATTTTAGACCTTCCTGGGTCCGAAAATACAATTTTTGGAATTATGTATGTGTGTCTGTCTGCATGTGTGTGTGTGCGTGTGAGTTAACACGATAACTTGAGTACATCTTCACTTAGGTCAACCAACTTTTGCATACAAGTATTAGGTACAAAACGTAGACTTCTATCAACTCTTGGGCTATTTCCGTTAACCAGAATTGGTACTTTACCTTTTATTCATGCAGCTGCAGAGTCCGATTTATTCAACTTTACTTTTATAATAATTGTTCAATTTATTATTTATTTGATTTTGATTTGTTGTTGATGGTTCTTTAACTCTTTGAGGGCTGAATATTTTTTCCAAAAAAACATACAGAAATCAACAAAAAACATCTGTTGCTGCATGCTGTGGCTGCCAGTTTGCCAAGAATGTATGGCAGGCTTGTGATCAGGCTGTCTTTGCGTGGCTGGGACAAGTCACAGTGCATTGTAATCTGGTTTCTACCTCTTGTCATTGTTAAGTGGCAGTCTTTCCTGGCGAACATTGTCAATACAATGACTAGCTGGGGACCAATCAGCTACGCATTCACTTTGATTTCTTGCCAAATGCCAGTGCCATTTTTGCTGCTGTTTGTGCCTTGCTACTCATGCGAGGGCAGGAAATCTCGGTCAAACCAATGAATCTAACTTTCCTTCTAGCAACAGAGTCCAACTAAAACATAACAGTTGATTTTGTCACAATTTACAGTCGATTACCATCGTCAACTCCTCCTTTTGACAAAAGTCAACATCAGCCCTGAAAGAGTTAATGTACATAATATAAAAATATAATCATTGCTTGCAGTTTACTTCTCAAATATCCATCCCCATATCTGAGTATACAAGAAAGTCTAGGGGAGACCACTCCAGATTTTTTATCTTCTTAACAACAGCAGAGTTGATGAAGTTGGTTAAGAGCCCTGCAATATTCAGTTGAGCAGTGAATCTTAGAAGCAGAGCAGGAAAGGAAGAAGGGCTGACAACAGTGTAAGAACACATTAAATCCTTAGATAATGCTGAGTCCATGTTGTATCAGATATTCACACTAATTTCAACATGGCTTTCCTTGGTTTGTTTTGTTTTAAAAAATAGTAATTGGTTTCTGTCACTTTGTTCTGTTTCCTTACTGCTTAGTGATATTTGAAAATTACTGCATTCTTTTTTAATTTCCTCACTATTTCTCATATTGTACGTGAAAACGTCACGGCACAGAAGGTGCATATAACACTGAGTGTCAGTTAGTATTGCGAACTAGGTACCTACGTGCAGGTGGCCAATGGCGTTTCCTCTTTCAAAAATCAAAGGTAGTCATTTGATGAAAAATGCAATGTAGTTGAATCATTTCAGGGGACGTGCATGGTACAATGAAATTCTTATTTGCACGCTTCACCAACACAGAACATGTCGCCAGTCTCTGACACAGCAAATCTTGATTCGCAGGTTACAGTATGTAAAGTGTAATAACACAAAACACAATAGGTCAGGCTCAAGCCTGGCTGCCCCCACTAAACACCCCCAATTAATCCAGAAGCACCCCATCCAGTTCTGAGTTCATACTTCTATACTACCTTTAAAAATTTAGCAAAATACAATTTTCTTTTAAAGGTTTAAAATTTCATATTATGTGGATCACAACAACATGCCACATGTCAATATGTAGCAGTGGTGTTCACTTTCTTGATTTATACATACTGACATACTGTAGGTGCAGGGGAGTGTGAAGAAATGGGGTGGGTAGTGGGGTTTATGGAATTCCTGGTGCAATGCTAGTACCTCTGTATTTAACTCACCGGTCTGACAGCCAGCTTACAGTACTGACTGCCCTAAAATAATGATGAAATTCTATGAAACTGAGGTGTAATGCTTATCCCTACCCATTATTCAAGTCTACAGTACCTTTGCTAATTTATACAAAGAATCCAACATAACCATCCAAGTAATGCAAAGTGTCAGTTTTTAGCATGCCACGAGCAAAGGTGTAGGTAGAGCACTGTTTTCCAACCGTTTGTTGTAGTGGCATGCATTTGTAACCCAAAAAATCCAAGGCACACCACGATTCTACCAACCACAAAAGCATGAAATCTTTTAGATGTGCAAACTGTCCAAAAGGTCGGAACAGGGTGTGTCAAAAAAGCAGACTGAAGATTGCAGATACAGCACTTGTGAAGAGTAACATTTTCATTCATTGATGGTGATGAACAATTGAGGATGGCATTTGCGGAGTTTTAATTTATGCCCATTTAAGAGATATTTATCCTTTCAATTATGTACCAGCTATATTATATGAGTTAGAGACGGTGGCACTGACCAGAAAGCATGGGACAGAGCTGGAGGTGGCAGAGTTAAAGATGTTAAGATTTGCATTGGGTGTGACGAGGATGGGCAGGATTAGAAATGAGTACATTAGAGGGTCAGCTCAGGTTGGACGGTTGGGAAACAAAGTCAGAGAGGAGAGATTGCATTGGTTTAGACATGTGCAGAGGAGAGATGCTGGGTATATTGGGAGAAGGATGTTAAGGATAGAGGTGACAGGAAAGAGGAGAACAGGAAGGCCTAAGAGGAGGTTTATGGATGTGGTGAGATAGGACATGCAGGTGATGGGTGTGACAGAGCAAGATGACCAGGACAGAAAGATATAGAAGAAGATGATCTGCTGGGGCAACCCCTAACGGGAGCAACTGAAAATAGAAGAATTCTTTCAATTAAGTCAGTATTTAGCAGTGCGTTCAAAGTCAACAGTCATTTTGATTGTCTGATTTTTACTTTGACATGCCTGTGTCTCATATACTATGCCAATTTGAGAATTAATGCATTAGTCTTGTTCTCTTATTGCCTTCTTTTCAACTTTTCTTTTAGGAAGGCATTCAGATTCAGGTTGTACTTGCTCAAGTGGTATTTTGTTAAAAGTTCTGGTTTAAGGTCATTGTTTAAGTTTAAAAGATGCCATTTTTTTGTGTTGATTCTACATTAATTTTGTGATTCAATGTGCATTTATTTCATGATTTATGTATTTATTTTATAATTACATGTTTTAATGTTAGATGTGATTAATTACAATTAATTACATACATTTATGTGATTTTTTTATTGATTTCTAGCCCTAGAATTAGTCATTTCTAAAGTTTGTATTTATTTTGCATTGGGAGGTGACACTGGATTGTTGTCCACTAAAAAATGGATTGATGGGGTAAGCTGCCATCCAAGACGTTAGTGTGTTTCCGAGGTATGCTAGGTGACAGCACTCCTGAGCTGGTGTACCCGTGCACACACCCGCAGGGCATATTAGAAACTGTAGTCAGATTAGGCATTACTGATCTGTACCATGGGTGCCACCAGGGGGAGCTTCAGGGAATAGCTGTTCCTACTTTAAGGGGCATACGCCTGACTCAAAAGTACTTCCTTCATGTAGTGTTGTGCTCCCAGGACAGCCATAAAAGGGCCTTCCCCATCTAAGTTGGGGGCGGAGTCAGGAAGAGGAGAACTCTTATTGGAAGAGATTTGGGAAAATAAATGGGAAGGTAGGACTGGGTGCACTGAATGAATAAACTTCAAATAAAAGCTTATTTAAATACATAACTGGTGTTTGGGCAGTTTGAGTTTCCAGGATGCCCCCTTACTGCCTACCGTATATCTACCTCTGAACTTGTCACGGCTCTCGATGCCTGCGCTAAGTGAAGAATGGTATGCAAAACCAAACTGAATTGAAGTAAAAATGAAAGATGGAGGTTTAAAAAGCTATAACAGTGGAGATCCAAAGTAGAACTGTGGAATAAGGGATAGCAGAAGATTGTGGTAATGTGCAGGTTTTACATTTACTGCACATTTGGACCTTTGGTTGTTTCTTTACAATTTTTCCAATGTTGTTTGCAGAATTCTATGATTTATTCATGTGAAATTTACTTTTGTCCTTTTGCCAGGTTACATTTGTGAAATTATCATTTCATTACCATTCCTGTATAGCAAACAAGACTAAATACCATAAAAAACATACAATTTATTTCTTTCATGTTAATAAGTTTTTTCCAGTCCTGTTCAGGTTTCTTCCCTCTGTGTCCCTTCATAAACGGTTTGAATTACCAACAGATAAAGGTTAAAAGGATCCAAATGCAAATTAGCCAGAAAATGTTACAAGTGGAAAAAAGAAATGTGGACTTGTCACTTGAGGAATTTCATTCTTCTCTTTCTTTCTAGGTGGCAGTGCATGGCTGGTACTTTGCAAATTGAGCCAACTTGGAATTTCCTAATGGACTGTCCTGATGAAGCCATGTCCATGCAGACAGCAATTTAGCTTGATTTGATTCCTGACTTGCCCTCCTCTCACTCCTCTTTATCATCATTAAAGAGTAGGTTACGTTTATTGGTTGTTGGGCTTTAATTGAATTAATGCCAGGGACGCAGATGCAGAAAAGGCTAATGCTTTCATTTTCCTGCACGGTCTTTCTCAAGAAGTAAATGGTCAGAATTAGACACACCAAGGAATAAATCTCCACACTAACCATTATTCTGTAGGTTAACTTAGAAGGAGAATTCTGACAGCTGTGAATAAAAAAAAAATCATAAAAATCAAAAACAACAGTTTTGACAACTGTGTTATTTTTGGAATACTGCAAAAGGCAAAATATAAAAAGAGAAAGAAAAAAGCACGCTCTGATGCTACAAACCAGAACAAAGGACAGCACTGATCACTGAAGTCAATATCACGGATGCATTTGATTCCATAAGCAATTATTTTGTAAAAGTGTATATTTATGCTCTGTTGATATGTTTTTCATCTGCTTGTCATCGGTAGAGTGGGTTATTTCTTGCAATTGCTGTCATGCTGTCTGATAGGAACTCAATAGCTGAGCTATTGATGCGCAGGATAGGCCTGAAGTGAAAGAAGTGTCTCCTGCATTCTGTAATAGAGAAAGACACCACTCTTACAGGGATAACTAATTTAGCAGCATTTCTGTGACCTAGTAAACTGAGACCTGAAAACAATATGAAAACCAAAGGCAATTACAAAAATAAAATGCTAGGCATTTAGCAGACCATAGCACAAGGGCACACTGACATAACAGTTGTGCTCACGTGTTGTGGTCATCTGCCCAGCAGTATGGAAAGGAGTGATGTATTGTAGGTGGTATCTGCTACAATCTTATTTTATGTGTTAAGACATAGTCTATCATATATAAGCAAAGCCATTTTTCAAGGATAGCACGCCTGGGCTGGCATCCCCATCAGAATGGGGTAGGCCAGGAGAAAGAAAAAGCAGGAGATTCCTATCTTTGCCATGAGATTGGCCAGAAGGACAACATTATGGAACAATCGGTTAGGGCTTCATACACTAGACGACAGCATCCCTGAGTACCCAGATGGACACCCACAGGGGATGCTGGGAATTGTAGTGCCATGGAGCAGACCTATTAGGTTCCCTGGGTGCCACCAAGGGGTGCTTTAGGGATTTTTGCTCCTTGCTTTCCAGGAGTTCTGCTTGAACCAGAAGTGTTTCCAACTTGATATGCCCTAACGCCGGAAGTACTCCTGGGTCTTGGGTCTTTTCCTCCCGCCACTAATACACAAATGAGGCAGCACATCGGCAAAACGAAACCTCTGAAGAAAGAGATACTCACTTAGTGGCTAATTCAGAAGCGAGTCGAGCACATCAGCAGAACTAAACATCCGAAGAAAGACATTCGCCTAGCCGTTAATGTACAAGCGATGCGATGTGCACCATAATGCATCCTTGGATTTTATTAAGCTATTCAAGATTGCCATGGTGTTCTAACTTGGAAAAAGATGTCCTCTTATTTAATGACTGGATCCAATAGTCCATGAGAAAGAAATCTTTTACCAATCCTCCTTCATTATGTATCTTCATGTAGTTGATGAAATCAGTTGGCAGTAAGCAAAGCCATCCATCTGCCTGAGTTTTATCCCAGAGCTCCAGACAGTACCTGGCACTGCCTTCTTTGATCACTTGTCTCTACAAATCATCTTCAAAGTTTTGACCAAAAGAGTGAGTTATGGCTTAATTCTTTGATCCTTGGCATAAAGTAAAAGTTCAGGAAAAGTCACTAGTCCATGTTGTAACAAAGTCTATTTTAATATCTGTTCTTGGCTTTTAACCATGAATTCTAGGTTTTTGTTTGAGGTTTTTAAGGCCTTGTTCACACGGACGTTAAAATCGAGCGGTTATTTTCGTCAGAGTGTCCGTGAGCGGATCAAGCGCGAGTGTTTTCTACACGTAGGAGTCAATGAGAGTGTTCACACGGGCTTTGGTGACGTGCGTTTGTCCGGCAGCGCGTTTATACGGCATCAAAAAAACGTTGCATGTAGCTTTTTCTTGGTGTTCAAAACCCAACGAACACAAGGAAACCGCTTCTAGTTTGTTTTCTGCGCGTTTATTTTACGCTTTGGAGGACCGGATTTTTTTTGTTTTCATATACAACATATATATTTTTATATTGCTTTTTTTATTGTCTCATGTAATTTGTAAACCATGAACCTATTAATTTATGTTCTAATATAATATTTGATAACGATTATGTGGGGGGTGCAATCCATGGCGGGGGGGCATTTCAGTGCATAACACCGGTATAAGCGCACCCTCGACTACTGTTTCCTTACCTCAAAGTGACAAGTAGTCTCTCTTCGGGGCTAACACCAATTCGCATATTGGTTGATCGGCGTGCAATGTGGCATTGCACCAGCTGCAGCAGACAATCAAAAGTGGAAACCGACATCCGACAGTAATTTAAAAACTTGCGCGGAAATTTTCGCATTTCTTCATAAAGCACAAAAAAACTTCCTTTAACCCGACGTTGTGCAGTCAGAGGATGAACCCAGTAGCGGCGGTGATTTTTTCTCTCCCTACGTTGCCGTATTACGAGCATTTTTAAAACAAGAAGATTAATATCTAACATAGCAAAATGGTCCATATTGAAAGGATGCACCTCAAATAAAACGACAAGGGCTTTCATATCCAGTTCCCGACACTGCCTCCACAGGTTAACACACAAACTACAATTTGGGCTGCAGGCTGGCGTTAGACAGAGACAAACGAACGCCGGTGTAGAAGTCAATCGATCGCCACCACAAAATGCAACATAAACGTCTAGGACGTTCAGAGCAAGTTCGTTTATCCAAAAACTTAACGCCCGTGTGAACAAGGCCTTAGTCATAACTTTCAGTCTTGAAATGCTAATGTTTATTCACAAAAATGTAAATGTAAGAAATTCTTCAAAATACTTTAATGGGTTGTAAATACATGCAATACATTGGGTTAGTGCTGCCAACTCTCATCTGTAGGGGTCTGGGTTTCAGGTTTCACATTTTGCTTTATGCCCAGTGATGGCCACATAGGCTTCACTCCCTGCAAAGACAAGTTTAAGAAAGGGTGATGGCAATGGAAGTTCCAATTACACCTGAATGTTTTTTTTTTTTAATTTCATTTAATTTTTTTTTCAAAACACAATGTTTTGAACAGCAATTTAAGGATCAGCAGAATTATTTACATACTGAATATTGATTCCCTATGCCATTGTTCTTTGCAGAAAAGACATTTACAGGCAAACAATGTACATCATTGTAATGTAATTTTCTCACAAATTACTAATTGTAATTACTTTAAGCAACTGGCAGGTCGTGGTGGACCTAAAAATAAGAAGAGGCTAGTGACACTTGAAATGTTTTAGAAGAAAGTTGATTGTTCTTCTGATTATAAAGTGCTTGATCATTTTGAGCTGATGTGAGGGTTGTGATACTACACAAATGTAGTAAACAGTTATTTTCTCTTTTTTCAAGGGTCCACTCTCAGTGCTTTTTCTGGTTAATTTGCTGTGATTTTGGAGTTGTGTTTTCCAGTTACTGTATGGTCTAATGGGAAATTGTATAGAAAATGTCCAAATAATGGTAAGTCTGTAGAGATTCTTTTAGCCCAGTTGAAAGTTAAATTACTGTCTTGGGATTCGCACTAAATGGGTAAACTTCAATTCATATACGGTTTTGAGAAATTGATACCAAAATACATCTCATAGGTGATTTTGCAATTGTGAAACACAAAATTCACTATTTTGAGGTTTTAAGATTTTTTTTTATGGATGAAAACAATGAAATTGCTCTCTAAGACCTTGATGAAACATCCATGTTTACCTGTTCTTTTCTGTAGATGTGTAATGCATGTAATCCATTTAACACAAATAAAATTAATTCTGTTCTTGGCTCTCACTCACATCACCGTGGAGGAGTGAAATATTTTACACACAAAGACACGCATAAACACCACATTGTGCACACCATTGTATTTTATCCAGAGGAAAACAGAATGTAAATGGAAAGCAACCACTACCCAATAAACATCTTTTCACGTACAGTAGCAATTACCATATCCTAGTTGAGGGTATGTACACTTCTGGGTAATTTTTTTTCTTTTGCTAGAGATCTTTATTTTAAATATTGAATGACAGGCAGATACATGCAGAATCGATGCACAAAAAGGCACACAATGCACACCTTTCTTCTTGTGTCAATTGCACAAATTTCGCTAGAAGCAAAACACGATTAATTTTCAGAATTTTTTGCAAAGCTAAAAACTGAGTTTTGCTGTTGATTGTTTCACTTATTGCTACTGATGACACTCAATGGGAGCAAATTTATGTTCCATGGTGCAGATTTACAAATGGCAAAACTAACATCACTTGAAAAAAGTAAACATGGTGGAAGTACAGAAGGCTGGAAATTGATGGTTTATTGCCAATTGGACACATGCTGGTGATTGCTTTTATTGATAAAAAATGGATAAGAATTGAAAGAAAAATGTAAACAAGTACTACAAATACCAAAACATTTTCATCAGAATTTCTTCTGAATGATGAAGTTATATTGCCTTAGATGGCATGGACTTTAGTGGACCTCATGAGTTATCCCCAATCCAAAATGAAAGACTAAAGTAATTGAAGAAAAATAATTTTATTAAAGGATAAGTTTCAAGTTATTTCCTCACAATCACGGTATATGGTTCTAAAGTGAGACGTGTTTTATAAATTTTAAGCAATAACTGGCACGCTTTTGCCTTTTTCGACTTGGAGATAGCACCAGTCAAGCAAACATATATATGTGTGTGTGTGTGTGTGTCGTACCCTATCCTCATTTCTCTGAAAGTGTTTATTTGATATTTGGACTTCAGTCTTCACACATTATACACTTCATGTCAGTGTTTTGCCAATTATTAGTAGAACAAGAAAAACATTAACATTTCTTGCTTCGCATTTCCTGTCATCCAACATTTACACAGATCTTTGTAGACATGGAACACACATGAAAAGTATGTGTTCCAAATAGCAATATATTATTTACCCTTTACAACTCTAGGCACCTCACACCCAGATAAACAGCCTTTAACTGGGAGAACTTCAGCTGGTGGGGGATGGGATAGCAGGCATCTTGCTGCTTGTGCTGATCAACACATTTACAAAAGAAAAGACGCTGATGAGTGTAATAAGTGGAGACCAGAGACGTGGAAAGGTTTGGGGCAGCCACCCGTTTATTACGGTTTCCCGGCTGCAAAAGTCTTTGAGGCATTGTAACAGTTGTTTACACAACAGAGTCCAAAACAGAACTGCCTGCCTAAGCAATGGCAGTGAGCTTTATAGCACAGAGGGCGGAAATGATGTCGTCCTCTGGGCCGGAACTGGAAGTGACCTCATCCTTGGGGCCGGAACCGGAAGTGACCTCATTCTTGGGGCCGGAACCGGAAGTGATGTGTCCTTCCTGGAAATGGCGGCTCCTGGTGGGATTTCCCGGGTAAGACCTGCAGAGAACTCAGAAAGAGCGTCAGTGCACCCCGCCCCCCCCTGGGCAGATGTATAAACAGTATTTCCTAAGCCCTTCAGCTGCTTCCCATGCACACGTGTGTGACAAGACTCCCCCCTCAGCCCAGACCCGTCGGGTCGGGCGACCTGCACCGAGAGGTCGTGGGCCCGGAGAGGGCATCGGCGTTGGCATGAAGAGACCCCTGTCGATGAACGAGCGTATACTTGTACTGCTGCAGGTCAAGAAACCACCTCGTGACCCGTGGATTCGACTCCCTGTGAAGGGCCATCCACTTCAGAGGTGCATGATCCGTCACCAGAGTGAACACGCGACCCAAGAGGTAGTACCGCAGCTGAGTTACCGCCCATTTGATCGCCAGAGCCTCTTTCTCCACCGCGCACCTGGTCTCCCTGTCCAACAGTTTCCGCTCAGGTACATAACGGGTGTTCAACACCGCCGACGCTTTGGCTCAACACGGCACCCAAGCCTGTGTCCGGCGTCCGCCTGGAGGATAAAAGGGAGAGAAGTTAGGGGAGATCAAGATAGGTGCTGAAGTCAGAGCCCTTTTTAAGTCACTGAATGCAGCCCCGCTTTATCAGACCATACCACCGTATTAGGAGCTCTTTTCTTTGTCAAATCGGTCAAGGCGCCGCTCTCGAGAAGCGAGGCACAAACCGGCGGTAGTACCCGCCAAACCGAGAAAGGATTGGACTTGCCGCTTGGTTTGGACGGGCCAGGCCATTATGGCTTGCAACTTGGAACACTGTGGCCTCACAGTACCCGACCCACTAGGTAGCCCAAATATTTGGCTTCCTCAATCCAAAGAAACATTTCTTGGGGTTGATTCGGAGCCCGGCCTCTCCCAGTGTCCGTAATACTGCTGTGACCTGCTGTATGTGTTCCTTCCAGGTGCTGGAATAAATGACGACGTCATCCAGATAGGCAGCACAGAACGAGTTATGGGGCCGGAGCACTTTGTCCACCAGACGCTGAAAAGTCGCAGGCGCCCCGTGTAACCCGAATGGAAGGACACGATACTGCCAGTGTCCGCTAGGAGTGCTAAACGCGTTTTTTTCCTTCGCGGACTCCGTTAAAGGAACCTGCCAGTACCCCTTTGTCATGTCAAGTGTAGTCAAGAATTTGGCTGGTCCCAGTCTCTCGAGGAGGTCATCCACGCGAGGCATGGGATAAGCATCGATCTGGAAACTTGGTTAAGCCGACGGAAGTCATTGCAAAACCTCCAACTGCCGTCAGGCTTAGCAATCAAGGCGATGGGACTGGACCAGGGACTACTACTTTCCTCGATTACTCCTAGTGCCAGCATTCGCTTGATTTCCAGTTCCACTTCTACTTTCTTTGCCTCCGGGAGTCTGTAGGGTCGCTCACGGACGATCACCCCCGGGTCAGTCAATATGTCATGCGCAATCAGAGAGGTCCGACCGGGTTTTTCACTTACCACCTCTGGGACAGAGCGGATAGCTGCTTGAGCTCTTGTTTCTGCCTGGGGATAGCTGCTCGCGAAATTAAGGGAACTTACTTCAGCGAAGAGAGCAGGGCTGTCGGAGGAGGGATCGGGACCCCTCTCCTTCCACGGTTTCAGCAGGTTTACATGATATATTCGCTCAGCTGGTCGGCGATTGGGCTGTTTCACCAAATAGTCAACCAATCCCTTCCTTTCCTTAATTTCGTAGGGGCCTAGCCAATGGGCGAGCAGTTTAGAGTGAGAAGTTGGTACCAATACCATGACGCGATCCCCCGGTTGGAACTCCCGGAGAGTCGTGCCACGGTCATAAAGGCGGGCCTGTGCTGATTGCGCCTCCTCTATATGACTTTTTAGAATCGGTCTTATTGCATCAAATCTACGCGCAATTGGGCGATATATTCCAAAATATTAGTGGAGGGCTGTGCCTCCCCTTCCCAGCCCTCTTTTAAAATATCCAATAAACCCCGGGGTTGTCTTCCGTACAGTAATTCAAATGGAGAGAACCCGTAGAGGCTTGAGGAACTTCCCGATATGCAAAGAGGACAAGGGGGAGGAGTTGGTCCCAATCCCTCCCATCCTTGCTGACTACCTTACGTAGCATTTGCTTGAGAGTTTGATTAAATCTCTCCACTAGGCCATCGGTTTGAGGATGATACACGAGGTCTTTAAATGCTTTATTTTCAGTAACTTGGCAGTCTCCTTGAGCGTTTCCGAGGTAAAAGGCGTTCCTTGGTCCGTCAGGACTTCTCTAGGAATGCCTACTGCGAAAAGACTCCTACTAGTTCCGTGCAATATTTTTGTGGTAGCCGGCGCAATGGAACGGCTTCAGGGAATCGGGTAGCATAATCCACGAGGACAGTATATATTTATATCCTCGGGCTGAGGGTTCTAGGGTCCTACTATGTCAACCCCAATCCTATCAAAGGAACGTCAATAAGGGGAAGGGGAACCAGAGGAGCACGGTCCTCCTAGGAATTTGCCGCAGTTGACATTCCGGACAGGAAATGCAAAAGCGCTAACCTCCTCATTAATCCCGGCCAGAAAAACGGAGCTTAATTCGCTCTAATGTTTTATCGGGCCGAGATGGCCTCCAAGAAGGTGGGAGTGTGCTAAGTCGCAAACCTGCCGCCGGGATTAGCAACAACTTCCGGACCTTCCCCTCATGTTCAGCGACCCGATACAACAAATCATTATCAACGACAAAGTGAGGTCCCTGTGGCATGGGCAAATGCGTGCGTTGGCCGTTAACGAGAACCACTGCATTCTTTATGTGTTTCAGAGAGTCGTCATTCCACTGTTCTCTCTTGAAAGAAGCCGTCGCTCTAAACTGAAAGTGCAACTCAGAGAGCGGGTCGGTCTGACCTCAAGGGGCGGAGATTCCTCCTCGCTGCCGGGCGCTAGTGGATGACGTAGTAGCCCGCGACGGTCCGGGAGTGTCTTCGTCACTCTCTTGGCCTACCGCCCCACTCCCTGTCGGCTGATTACACGGTGTGGAAGCAACTTGAGATGAATCGTTGTCATCTATAACGAGGCCATAAGTTTTTCGGGGAATGCTTACTAAACTACGCCGTTACTATCAGACCAGTCTCGCCCGAGGATTACGGGAAGCGGAGGATCCGGATGCACCGCCACGGTAAGCTGTCGAAGGGTTCCTCCGAGACATACGTAACACCGGGCGGTATTGTATGCGGATATCTCCGTGTATACATTTTAGACTGGTCTTCTTTTTAATCCACTGTTGCGGCAGAATAAAGCGGCGAGCAACGACAGACACGTTACTGCCGGAATCGAACAGCGCTGTTATCTTATGTCTATTAATAAGAAGCTCCCCGTATGTTTATCCGCCAGGGATTGCTAAGGGCACACAAACAACCCCGCCATTGTCCCCTACGGTCCGCCTTGTTCCCTGACAGGTCGCAAGCCAGACGGCCCGGCGACTTCGGAACAAGCTCTGGAATGCGTGGAAGGGACTGCTTTAGTGGGACATAGCTCCCGGGTAGTCCACAGAGCGGCTGTTCTGCCCTCCCAGGTTTCACAGCCGGCCTCTGGGTTTGCAAGAGCTGCAGCAGCTCGTCCATAGAATGGAATTCGCCCCAGGCCGGCTGGGCAAATTCCTGGGGTAGTCTTTTTAGCAGCAGAAAACAGGCCACTTGCTGCACTATTTGTAAGGGGTTAACTCAATGGCGTAGCCACTCACCCACCTGTTGCCAGAGAGCCATAGCCTGCTCTGACAGCCCTTTGCTTGGGTTAAACTCCCAGTTTATGATTTCCTTCACCTGCCGGCCTGGGGACAACCCATCGTTAACTGGGACCTTGGTCCCGATGGGCAGCTCGGCTTTCCTGCCAAGGAGAGCATACTGAGCCACTCGTGTGTGTTCCCCAGAAGCCAGCCCACGCCTGTGGGTCCCCTACGTTCTCCACGAGATGGGTGGTCCCCACCGAGTTATGCTCATGGAGCAGAGCCTGCACAGCGTCCTTCCTGACCCTCTGGCACTCCCGCCCGAAACTCGGCCCGGTACTCACCCACCTGGTTCCGTGATAGTTCGTGTCCCGGGTTCATCGGGACACCATCCTGCCGACTACGCCACTGTAATAAGTGGAGACCAGAGACGTGGAAAGGTTTGGGGCAGCCACCCGTTTATTACGGTTTCCCGGCTGCAAAAGTCTTTGAGGCATTGTAACAGTTGTTTACACAACAGAGTCCAAAACAGAACTGCCTGCCTAAGCAATGGCAGTGAGCTTTATAGCACAGAGGGCGGAAATGATGTCGTCCTCTGGGCCGGAACTGGAAGTGACCTCATCCTTGGGGCCGGAACCGGAAGTGACCTCATTCTTGGGGCCGGAACCGGAAGTGATGTGTCCTTCCTGGAAATGGCGGCTCCTGGTGGGATTTCCCGGGTAAGACCTGCAGAGAACTCAGAAAGAGCGTCAGTGCACCCCGCCCCCCCCTGGGCAGATGTATAAACAGTATTTCCTAAGCCCTTCAGCTGCTTCCCATGCACACGTGTGTGACATGAGGAAGTGCAAGGGAATTTAAGGTGGCCTGGCATTACAAGTTTTTTCGTAGGTCTTTAGAATTTCTAGTGTTGAATCTAAACCTTTGCTCTTCAAAGCAGATGTATTCGGTAGGTTTAAAGTCATTCTCATTCACCGATGTACCCTGGTACACTCCAGCTCCATTGTTAGCTGCAAAAACAGACAAGATATTTTTTAAAATTTATAAAAAAATGTTCACTTTCAAACACAATTTTATGTTGCAAATTAATATAACCCATTATTGTGAAGAAATAACTTTGACTTGAAAAATACTGAACGTATCCTTTAATAAGACAAGTGAATAGTATGAGCATGGAAAAGAAGAATATGCTAAAGAGGTGCCCACATTAAGCACATACAGGATTCCGGTCTAACACCTTGAGTTGGCTGCCGAACTCATCCACTAAGACCTCGTTCTATTCACCACACAGATTCAATGTTCTCTTTTCAATCCTCTTGACTGCCTTCCATCCTCTGATATTGATCCATGTAACCAGCTAGCTCCCAACTTCAAGCTAACAGAGTACTAAACAAGGCTTTTTAACCCAAGTTCAGGACACTTCTGCATAGCCCTTTGCCAGTACTTCTAAGACACCGGCCAACATTCAAAGGCCTGGTGGTGGTCCTGAGGAGGGGTTCTCTCCTGGCTCTCCATGCTATAGACTACTCTATAAATGAGGAGTGCCAAACTGTCCGTTCTCCCCAGTACCCCACTAAATCTAACCTACGGTGTCCTGGGGAACACTTACAATGGTTGTAAATCTACTGTTAGCAGTCCCTTTATAATCATTACAATGACAAATCATTTCTGCAGAGTAAATGTAAAATGGTGACAACCTAAAAACTCGTACGAAAGATCTAGAAATGCTTTGAATGAAACTTTTTAATTTACTGTAGGTTTAATTTTTTAAATGGCAGATTTTTTCATGAAGAGAACTTGTAAAGTAGCTAACAGAAAAAAAAGTAAATCACATACAATTCAATGGAAATTCTTCAAAGTTTTTCTCAGTATCAATAAGGTTCTAACATTTCAGGATTGCAAGTATTCCAACTCTGATCATAACTGTTTGATCTGAGAGTAGCACAGTGGTTAGTGCTGTCAGTTCATGAATCCAGTATCCTTCAGTTTAAAATCATTTGTTGCCTTTAAAGAGTTTGCACATTTTTCCCATGTTTGTGCAGCATTTATCCCCGGGTACTCCAGTGTCCTTAAGTCTTGCAGATTAGGCCACCTGGAAATTCCAAATTGGCCTCTGAGTGTGTGCAGGAGTTGCCTATGTTTCTGGCCTTGCACCCAGTGGTGTTGACATATACTTTAGACCCCTTTATTTCTGAATTGGAATGAAACTTTGAAAATATTATGGCCTGATATGACTGAACTGTTCGTGATACACACACACACAGCCATGATGCATTAAATGGCAAAGATACAAATTGTAAATCTGTTAAAAACCTAGAATCAAAATTAGAACTTAGAACTGCCCCCCACCTTCTCTTATATCTGTACTGATTAAGTAAAAAGAAGTATGAGCTCCATTTTGATGGTGTTTACCACACAAGTGGCTAAATATTTATATGGATTTAGATTTACAGTCTCTGAATATATTGGTAAAAGCCTATATAGTAGTTCAAATTCCTTTTGTCAATTTCTAGTTTCAACACAAGCACAGCCAATGAGGCTTTAAGCGTAACGCAGTTCTCAGCCCCCCTAATATCAGTACGAGCTTCTGCTTGCACTGCCAGCCCACAGCTTGATTCTGTCAGTTCTGTAGAAACCAGACTTTAATCAGGTAATGTTTGAAAAGCCTTCAGCTCCACCAGTTTGGAGACGAGGTGCTTCAAACCTCAGACTTCTGTAGTTTTACTGACTTGACTTGTTGATGTTGTCTGAGATCAAACGTTTGAAGACCTCACCACCCTGAGGGCTGCACCTGTTCCGCCTCAGAGGCCTTTTGCTCTACAACCAAGGAGGGCTGAACCTTTTAGATCTCAGCAGGTGGTAGTCCTTCTAACATGAAGCAACATTCTCTTAGATGTCTAGCTACTTAAAAATAAAAACTTTCTGTTTTTATTTTTTCAAATGCACAGCTTCAGACAAACAAAATTTTCAACTATTTGTGCTACCACAGTGGGTTGTCCACAATGACTTTGTTCTCTTTTATCCTTGCCTACATTCCCTTTGAGAGGCTAGACCACCATCTTTGAATCTTTATCATCCCAGGCCCTCATATCACACTTGTACATGACTGTGCAATTAATACATTGGCACTATTAATTGTACCAACAGCAATAAACTGCAAGGGCTTAGAATGATGAACGGGGATAAGAACGAGGTCAGACTGTTATTGTAACAAAATTCTAAACTGAAGGAATGAAGCAGAAAAAAAAATTTTCAGATAAATGATTTAGCGAGTTTTGCAGCCAGGCGGCCTCTTTTACAAATGGTGTCAGTATGTGGCAGTTCTTAAGGTGAAGAATAGATGCAGCACCTCATTTACAAAGACAGTACATCCAATTTATCTCATCATTTCTACCTTTGGGAATATGTTTAATTCAAAGGACAGTTTAGTAGAGGACATATTGCAGTGAGTGGGCGGGGAATGAGATACGATTAAATACAAAAGGAATTGGTAATTGACCTGGCCAATATGTACAGACATGACATGGAAAGGGCACCCTATGCCAAGGGTTTCCCAGATTATACTTAATGTTCTTACCTATTCATCTATAAGGAAAACATTATTCTCTGCTCAAGGCAAACTGTGATGAGTCCTCATTTGGACACCTCTAGGAACTTTGGAACATTTTGTGGCATAGTTTATTTATTTTTAATGTTTTGAAGTGGATGTTACTGCAGCACCATTTCTGAAAATTGTTTACTGCTATTTTCTAAAGTTCTCTTACAGCTGTGGTGTTTTTCAATTGTGACACACACCTAATACGAAGCTACCGGTATCACATCTTAGGTTCTTTTCATAATGGAAGATAGGAAGAAATGTCAAAACCAGCTCTGTACCTGTTACCTGTGATATTTTACCTGTCTCACTGTCCTTTTTGTACAGCACATATTCAACACTAGAGCCTCTAATGACAGGCTGCTTGTTTTCTGGGACTGACTTTTATTTTCATTCCTTTGCTTCAACCCTATTTAACACCAATAGAGGACTTTACAAACCATCCTTCATGCCCTTAAGGGTTTTCAGCTAGAAAAGGAATGGTCAGTCCAGCACTTGGCAATGATAGTCAACAATTAAAAAGAGACATTGAGTTTAAGCTTTTACTTAAAACATTATATTCATTTGCATGATAGACAATGTCAGCAAATATAAGCAAAACAAGGAATTATACAATCTGGGTTGGTTCATGCAGTCTTCATTCAGTCCCAGATAACATTTCCCTGATGGCAGCTCCTTAGTTGCAGGTTACATGTCCATAATCGAAAAGTGAAAATAAAGATTGCCAGCTAGAGACAGAGTTCCATGGAAACTGTCCAGCAGCAAAAGAGGCAGCAAGCTTCATTTAAATGTTTGTGGCTACTCTCAAACATGTCAGGAAGGCCGCAATCGAATTAAACAGTCCATTTCAGCAAAAAAGTATCAACTGAGCTAAAACTAAACTAAAACTGAACTGTTAACTAAAGTGAGACTCTTAAAATTAATGAAAGGCAGCCACTCTCTTCCCCGTTTCTTGTTCAAAGTGAGCAGCTGGTTTTCTTCTAAGAGTGGCAGTTTCGAAAAACACAGGAAAGTTCTTACACAAGCGCAAGGTTGATTCCCATGGGAATGAAAAGCTGTACTAAGCTACAAATGGACAGACTATGCTAATGTTGTAAAAATTACTCAGAAATGATACTTGAGGTAAAGTCAAAGTACTTTGTCAATTTTTTTCTTTTACTGAAGTAAGAAATATTTCAGTTAGGACTAAGAGTAAGAAAGTATCTGCTTTCAAAAGTATCTAGTACAAAAAGTAAAAGTACATTTTATAATAATGATTAGGTGCAATGGTTTATCAATAGAACACAAAACAGTTCATTTATTTTTAAACAACACTCACACAATGTTTTTACTACAGAAATGCACTACAGAATAATGAATCATACAAATGCAAACCTGTCTTTGATCAGCACATACAGTATAATAACTGTAGTCAGTGTCATGGTGGTGACCAGAAGTGTGGCACTAGAGGGAGCTGATATGCCTTACACTGTGTCTTCCCTGTACCTGGGAATACCTGGGATACCTAGCAGCAGTAGATGAGGCACGCCTACTCCAATGAGGAGAAGAAGAAGAAGAAGAAAATGAAATACAAAAATAAAAATAACCTTATAATTTGGATAGATACACAATATTAAAAAACCTGAGTGAAAACCAGCAAAGATCAGGTTTATTATACTTCACTGTAGTAAAGGTGGATTGTAGAAGGTCAATTATTACATTAAATAGTAATATAACATTTTCAGAATTTTTAAGAAAATTAGGGGGCTCTACCCCCTGCTCGCTTTGCTCGCCCACCCCCGGGTTTGGTTTCCCTGATATATAATTCAAAGAGATTGTTATTTTCATGGGAATTGTTACATATGTATTATTTTCACTTCTACTTTAAAACTTTTGTAAAAGCAATTTTTGGAATTAACTTTATTTCAAGATCGCATTGAATTTTGATTCCGTGTTTCAACTGACATCGTGACAACGCAACTTATAACGGCCTGTAAGTGAATATCATTTCTTTCTCTCTAATAAATAGAATGTCTTTCTTAAATGTTTGTCCATGTTCTTTCTTCATCGCTTTGTCGTTGACGTGTCATATTAAACTTATAAAATTATTGTCCTGATAAAATTTATAAGAGCTGAGAGCGCAGGAAGCGTGTCTGACAAAAGCATTCACACGACTGAGATTAGATGACCGTAGTCTTGTTTGAAAATAATTGTAAGTAGGACGTGACTTGAAAGAATCTCATGTTAAAAGTCTCCGTCTCACAGGACTTCATACCGCAACAGGTTTTTGGAATCTTTTAATTCTCTCTGGTAACACACATTAGATGATCTACAAGTCTTCCGACTTAAAGTTTAAATCTGAACAATCACTCTCTTTTCGCTGTTCCATTATTTCACTGAGTCATAATTTCGGTTTGTTTGCGCTAATACAATCTTTCTTATCCTTTTTTTGAGACTTTGAAATTTTCATATCCATTATCTCTAACCTGCAAAGCATGTGTACTGCGCCACTGCTAGCGTTGTGAAAGGGGGGCTGAACGCACGCTAAGGAGATTTCTGCTGCTGCTGCTTGCGAGCTGCGTTTTCTTCTTTTTGCACTGTGCGTCGATCATTTTAAAGCCTGTATAGTGGCTGTCCTTTTGCCACTTCGCGTCTCTGCTGCTTGCATTGTGAAGGGGGTTTTGGGCTGATCGCACACTAAGGAGATGCATTAAGATTATCTGCTGCCTTGCTGCTGGTGAGCTGCTTGTTCTGCTTGTCGCGCTGCACGTTGATCATTTAAAAACCTGTACAGCAGCTGTCCTTTTGTCTCGTGGGATGTCAATGTGTCTTCCGAGAAGATCAATTCTCGTCTCCCTTCCAAGATTTTTTTTTATAATAGAGAGAATTCTTTTAAAAAAGCTATGGTTTCTTTTGTCCAGTTTGGTATCCAATTTTATCTTTGAATTACCAGTTCTAGCACTCGTGTAAACTATAGAATTAAACACAATTAAACTCAAAGCATATTATTAATTCTCATATTATATTAAATAGTAATACAACATTATATGAATTGTTTATTTTTAAGTAAAATTCTCTTAAGAAAGTTGTCCAGTTTGGTATCCAATTTTCTCTTTAAATTACCAGTTCTAGCACTCGTGTAAACTACAGACTTAACCACAGTTAAACTCAAGGTATACAGTCATATGAAAAAGTTTGGGAACCCCTCTTAATTCTTTGGATTTTTGGTTATCATTGGCTGAGCTTTCAAAGTAGCAACTTCCTTTTAGTACGTGACATGCCTTATGGAAACAGTAGTAGTTCAACAGTGACATTAAGTTTATTGGATTAACAGAAAGTATGCAATATGCATCATAACAAAATTAGACCGGTGCATAAATTTGGGCACCCCAACAGAGATATGACATCAATACTTAGTTGAACCTCCTTTTGCAAATATAACAGCCTCTAGACGCCTCCTATAGCCTTTGATGAGTGTCTGGATTCTGGATGGAGGTATTTTTTAATACAACATTTTACGAATTGTTGTTTATTTTTAAGAAAAATTCTTTTAAGAAAGCTGTGGTTTCTTTTGTCCAGTTTGGTAACAAAACTTATCCTTTCTAGCACTCATGTGAACTATAGAATTTAAACACATTTAAACTCAAGTCATATTATTAACTTTCATATTATTACATTAAATAGTTATACAACATTTTAAGAATTTTTTATTTTTAAGAAAATTCTCTTAAGAAAGCTGTGGTTTCCTTTGCCCAATTTTATCTTTAAATGATCCTTTCTAGCACTCATGTGAACTATAGAATTAACCACAATTAAACTCAAGGCATATTATTAACTCTCCAGCATAACCAGATGTATACCAGTTGGTTGTCTCATAATATACATTCATAATTTAATGCACTCCTATAGACAATTTAAAACCTCAGGAATAACATTTTCCTCCACATATAAGCATTAAACCGACTTGCATTATTATTGCACTACAATAATTCAACTTCAACACAACATAATAAAATGGTAATTACAAATCTCAGAGACAATGTGGGTCAGTCCTGTTAAATTTAGATGCTTTCTCCTGAATCATGTAAAGGACTAATAAAATGCACAGCTCAGAGAAAATAAGTCACACACCTTGCAATTTGGTGGGAGACAGAATCTAATAATTTATCAAGACAAACAATATTGCTACTTTAAAGTTCATCCTTGAACACAAATATTGAATATTCGCTTAACAAGCCACCTATTCAGTATTAAACACTTATTTCAAAATGCTTCTTTAAATCTGAAGGTGAATTCTTGAAAGCAGACATTTTTTAGGTGCTGCTTTCAAATACAGGTATGATGGGGTGTAAAGTGCCAATTCAATTTCCACGTATCAACAGTGAGTGGGAAGCATGGGAATGACCTACCAAATGAGCAGTGGACAGCTCCCTATGGTGTTTTTATTTTTTAATTATATACAGCATTTTATTGGCTGTTTATGAGCAATGTTGAGCTATAACTGAAATTGACAAAACACCTGATAGGTCTTTTTAATGAATTTATAATATTTTGGCCGTGTAAAAAGTAACAAGGACTTTCTGGAAAATGTATTGAAGTAAAAAGTATATGAATTGACCTAAACATGTAGTGTGGTAAAAGTATAAGTAAAGTACAAATAGCTGAAAAGTACTTAGGTGAAGTAACAAGGTAGTTATATTTTGTTGTTTTATACCTCTAGGCAATACAAAACATTCCGAGGTCCTGCTTTACCTTTCAGTTTTCCCAGAATACACTTCACTCCTGTCTGATTTAAAAATTCTTTTAGGCATTTGCCGTTTACCTGAAATCTGTCAGTTGAAAAGGTCA
This sequence comes from Polypterus senegalus, assembly GCF_016835505.1. NCBI lineage: Eukaryota > Metazoa > Chordata > Cladistia > Polypteriformes > Polypteridae > Polypterus > Polypterus senegalus. The sequence continues at coordinate 152,841,755 of NC_053162.1, read as the reverse complement.
ACGCATCCTCCATACACTTGGCCATGTTGTTCATTATTGCTGTGCCCCTTGCAAGTCACATGACATGCTGTGCCATCAAGCTTTACCAATAAAAGAACATTAGAACATAAGAAATTTGACAAATGAGAAAAGACCATTAGGTCTATCAGTCTTGTTTTTTTAGCTAATACTTAAGTTGTCCAAATAACTCATCCAGATACTTTTTAAAGGCTGTCAAGTTTTCTGTTTCAACTACATACCTCGGTAGTTTGTTTCATATGTTCACACAACTCTTGCTGTGCTACCATGGTGAAGTCATTTCCATCTACACATCCATTTACTATTTCTAAGCAGTAAATAAAATTCAGGATCATGAGAGGTATGAATATCTTAGCAAAATCAAGCGCAAGATAGGACTTATCAAAAATGGGGCACTAAAAGTTAAGTTATTTAGTTCTTAAAATATGAAAAGAATTGTAAGTACCTGTAAATAAAAAAAATCTGTCCATTCTTTTTGTAACTTGGTTATCTTATTCATGATCAAGGCAATTCAGTTTTTATCCTAGGAGCATTGAGTCCAAGCTGGAAAACCAACCCAACTCCTTCTGAGCACCCAAGGAGTAGGAGCTCCCGTAAATGGTTGGGAACGGTGGTGAGGGAATAGAGCAGGACTCACGAGGTCCCACTAAAGGCCAAAGAATGGAGGAAAGGGACACTAGCTGGTTAAAAGGATGATGGTGCCTGTTGGAGGACATTTCCTTGTGCTAAGCAAACTGTCAAGGAATAGCAGAGAAGACATCAGTTTTGAAAGTTTTGGAAGGAGGCATGAGAGGCTCATGATAGTTTTAGAGGATAGCTAGGGTTATCTCCATGTCATGCATCCTCATCCTCCTTGATTTTTTCCTGTTAATTACACTAGAAACCCAGTGTGATTTAGACAATATCACAGACTAAAGGGCCAGTCACTTTGCTACTGTAGCTATCTAGCTACTTTGTTGTCACCTAGACAAGTTTTGAACCAATGCAGTGTTTTAAAGTTAACAGATGTCATCGTTTCTCACCTATTCTAAATAAAGCTGACATATTCATACATTACACTGATTCCTTATCCAGTGCCCTCTTTGTTGGTTAAGCCTTGGTCTCTTGGGACCAGCTTTCTATTTTCTTTTGCCTTTAGTGCCATTATAAAAAGGTTAAATACAGTGAGCAAGTAGAAGAGATGGATGGATGGATAGTTTCAATTTCATGCGCACGGAGCTGTACCATTTGGAGAGGGGCTATCCTTTTATGTATTTACTATATGCATGCTCATTTATTTTTGAGAATTTGAAACGGTGTGCAGAGCAGTTCAACGGCTCCACCAGGAAATTAGCCAATGGCCATTCCACCCCTGCTAATGGGTATCTATCCTCTCCCAGCTTGTTGAAATTACATGTGACTTTGTAGCAAAGCCCACACACTAAGTGAATTCAAGTTGCAACACAGGGACAAGAGAAAGAGGAAGGTTTGGAGATCCACCCTGTATATTAAAAGGCAAAAATCAAACAGCAACCGAGTAATCAAAAACCGAGTCCCAATAGACTAACTGTGGAAGGAAGGTGTGGGCTTTTATAGTTGCTGTACAGGAAGGGGTGGGTCCATGCTGGGAATGGTGGAGGTGAGGTCAGTACAGGAGGGCAGAAGTTGGCGTTGTCTTAACTGGGTTTCCCTTCTGTTGATCTATGGAAGAGGGAGAAGACAGGTTAGTGCATTTTATTAACCCTCAACATTTTACCCTCAGTTAAGCCCTTTGACTGCCTCCTATGCACACGTGTGACAATATGTGAATTGCTACATTCACAGACCATAACAACGCACCACACCTTGCACTTACCACAAAATATCTGTGTTCAATAACAACAGCGATGCATCCAAAATATATTGCTACATCCACAGAGGGACTAGCTGGACTAAGATCTGAATCCAGTAGCTGCGATGTATCAGTGCTAAGAACTACAACACTCACAAAGAAAACTAGTGTCTAAAAATTGTTTGACTTTCATGCCTGTGTGGAATTGCCACATAGGCTTCCCAACCAGGTTAATCCACCTTGACTTTCCTCCTACATCACCAAAGATTTTTTCAACTGACAATTCCAAACTGGCTTGTGTTTAAGTATGCTCTCTGATAGGCTGCTATTTCCAGGGTGGTTTCCTGCCTTGCACCCAGTGCTACCAGGATAGGCTTTGCCCCCAATGTGGCAGTGAATTGGATTAAGTGGAATTGAGTAGGAGGTGAGATGTGAAAAGAATGTGTAACATTCTAAATACAGAAGTGCAGAATTGTGATAATATCCATCTTGACACACACCCACTCGTATTACATGAAAATATGAAACGCTGGATCAGACATAGCTGGCAGCACGACAGCCTCAAGTGCTGTGGAAAGGTAAGCAAAGGAATGCCTGTCAATGACCCAGTTTCAGACATTGAGGCTTAATACATTTTTTAGTTTCCCTTTTAATTTCTGTTGGGGTTTTAAAGTGTACCATGATGACGCAGGTGCGAATATCGCTTCAACAATCGCTAGAGTGTCATTTGCAAAAGTAACTCGGTTTTCACACTTTGTTTGGATGTGTACGTGATGTGCTTCAGGGTGCACAGTGAGTTAAAGCACTCAGCTGGATACTTGCAACTCTGTAATGAATGGAGCCAACAGTGATATTCACAGAGGACACCTTAGCTTGGAGCTGCTTTAGAGTGTCAGACTTTTAGGAAAGAATTAAACTGGGAATGTCCTGGTTTTCATATTCTTCCCAAAAAAGTGGTAGAAATTAAACCTAGAACACAAAAGAAAAAAATTTTTTTTTATATATCTTAGCTTGTTCGATGTTGAGACAGAAACGGAGTTTAACACTGGTATTCAGGTTAAGGCCACCCTGCGAATAAAAGAGTAAGTCCAAACATTTATTAAGAAATCCGCTTAACTCTTTGAGGGCTGAATATTTTTTCCAAAAAAAATAGTTTCTGAAAAGCAGAAATCAACATAAAGCGTCTGTTGCTGCATGCTGTGGCTGCCAGTTTGCCAAGAATGTGTGGCAGGCTTGCTGCCAGGCTGTTTTCAGCATGACTGGGACGGCAGCAGCAGCGGTCATGCTCGCAGTGCATTGCAAATCTGTTTTTTACCTCTTACCATTGTTAAGTTGCAGTTTTCCTAGGGAACAGTGCTGTAGGTGTGTCAGTTACATGAACCTGTTTAGCACCACGATTAGCACTGAACCAGTCAGCTGAAGCTGGAACCTCACATTCATTTTCGATCGCTTGTATCAAAATCAGAGTCTGACAAGTCATAGTCCAGTTCAGAGATAATAGACAAAACTTCATCCATGGAGTATTTTGCTTTACACATTCACTTTGATCTCTCGCCATTATGCCAGTGCCATATTTGGGCCTTACTACTCACGGAAGAGCAGGAAATCTCAGTCAAACCAATGAAGCTAACTTTCCTTCTTGCAACAAGAGTCCAACTAAAACATAACGGTTCGTTTTGTCCCAGTTTACAGCTGATTACCATCGTCAACACCTCCTTTTGACAAAAGTCGACATCAGCCATGAAAGAGTTAATTCATATTAGAGTCACATAACCAGCCTGGAACAGGGTGCAAAAAAATACAAGGTGACCACTGAGGCAATTTAGATCTGCCCATTATTTTAACCCGGAGTGGCTCACTGTTGTCACATTAGTCTAATGGCCTGGAATTCAATGTTCTGTCCAGTTGTGGGGTACCCCTATGGCAAGCAGTTTCAATAATTCATAAACTATGGGTTGCCATTCATGTTTGTGATGGGTTGCCACAGGATTGTGTAGTAAAGTTGGCCCAGTTAGTTCAAGTGCAAATTCTGTTGATATACCGCCCTCTATATAGCATGCAAAACAACACATTTAACTCATCACAGAAATCTTTCACGTATGAAAATATAAAAAACCTAAACCAGTGAAACAATCAAGCTGACATCACTGACAAGCAAAGACATGGGAATGGCAGATGAGATTCTAAGGTGAGGGAACCATAACACTAGTTTGAAATTTTGAAATTAAATTAACTGATGCAGCACTAGAAGAGTGTTAGGAAGGGCAAGTGAACAGGATTGGGATATATACAGAAATGTTTATACTAAAAGCTGTTTCAATGGCCTTTGTTAATACTGTACTTCATCATGTGTTCACAGTTGTGACATACACTGAATCAAAATCTGGAGCAGAGGTACAAGGAAGATTTTGAATTAAGTTTAACATGCTTTGGTGAGGTAGAATTTCATCTCAACACATTATTCTAAAGTTCTTACATAAATTTTAAGTTATGGGTAGTGTGAAGGACATGTTTGGACCATTGAGAACCAGAAGAACACCAGAATATATCAAAATGATGAGATAAGCTGTAGTTGTTCAGCACAATTTCAGTCAGTAACATTAAACATATAAAAGGGGACAGTTCCACAAATTATTCATCAAGATTTATCTTATCTCTTGCATAAAAGATTGCATACATTTTTAGGAATAATTTACCTATTTTATTACTCAGTTTATTTAACTAACTAATTTAGAAATGGGTGTAGCCAGAGGGTTTAAATAGGTCATTTGACTTATACTAAACTGCCAGCAGTCTGAAAAGTAAAACATAATAAGCGCTAAGTGCTTAACATACTCTTATGCTTTACTGAAAAATAAAAAATACACAAATTAAATATTTAAATTAAAACCACTATGCATACTGGAATACCAAAACAAAAGAGTAGCCAGCCATAATTGGCTGATTTACCTCGGCATCCTTGTAGCAACTGGTAGTTTTTCAAAATGGTGCAAAAGAAGCAAGAAAAAAGAAAACATAAAGAGTTGGCTGGATGGTTCCAGAAAACAGAGCAGCTTTTCCAGGAATAAGGAAGACACAGTAGTGTTTTCAACTGGAGTCTTCGTGTTCTGCAATACATTATTAACTAGATTGTCTACTGGGTTGCTAAGAGTCGATAAAGTCACTATCTAACATCTACTATTAATAACCATTAGCTGAATACTGTTGTGAATTTGTCAATCGCTAAAATTTGGTTGTATGTTCCTCACAATTAAGAAAGACAATTGAAATATCAGATACAGGTGTATTAAATTAGGCTGGTAATCTTGATTAAAAGGAGCTTATGGACTGCAATTATGCAATAAGTAATGACATTAAATATGCATTGTATGTACAGTATATATTTAAATATATATATATATAATAATATATATCTATACTAATAAAAGGCAAAGCCCTCACTGACTGACTGACTGACTGACTGACTGACTGACTGACTCACTCACTCACTCACTCACTCACTTATCACTAATTCTCTAACTTCCCGTGTAGGTGGAAGGCTGAAATTTGGCAGGCTCATTCCTTTCAGCTTACTTACAAAAATTAGGCAGGTTTCATTTCGAATTTCTATGTGTAACGGTCATAACTGGAACCTACTTTCGTCCATATACTGTATATGGCCCTAGTCTGCAGCTCGGTCGCCGTGTGAGGAGGAGTTGCGTCTCGCATCATCACACCTCCCACGTTATTGAGTGCCTGCCCATATAAGGTAAATATTCATGGTTGAAGGACTGTGCTTAGCATATTCATAAGTGCAGCTACTGCGGAAACCCTCCCTCAGCGAAAGTGCGAGAGTAACTTTTAGGTGCCAGGTCTGAGCTAAAATTAAATAAAGCCATGGACATTGCAAGATTGCACAAGATATTCGCAAGATACAAGTTTAATGAGAAGACACATGGTATAAAGCCTCGATGCTAAAGACCTGGTGAAGTCAAGGAGAACATGGAAGGACGAGTTCACATTATACACAGAACTTGTAATGTCTGAGGCAGAGGAAAACACTAAGGTCAAATTATTCCGTTATCTTATTGGAGAGAGCGGCAGAGAATTGTGTCAGGCGCTGACCGGTGATGTAAGACCTGATGAGTTAACCATGAGCTTAAGTGGTGGGCCGTCAGGGCCTGCAAGGCCTTCTCTGCTGGCCTAAAAAAATATCTGAATCACAAACTGATGTTAATTATATTTTATCCATGAATACTTATTAAATAATTCTAAATAGTCTGTTCGCTTCCTTTCATAGCTTTTCCGATGGTTGTGCTGCTTCCAGACATGTATTTTCGTATTAAAGCATTTAACCAATCACATTTCAGCCATCATTTGTTGCCAGGCAAAGAGGCCTTCACAATCTGTTCTGCAGGCCCTCTAACACAAAATAAATGTCGATTAGCCTGTTGCTTCAACCAATAAGATTTTGAGTTGGTGTCAGTAGGGCCCTCTAGCAGGCGTACAGCAACGTCACCGTATTCAGACCCATTGATTGGATAGAAGCCGATATGGGGAACTCCACGAGGCCACTGAATGCACTGCAGGCACTCCGAGTGCAAGATCCTCGCGTGCACTACCGCCAACTCCATGGCAGGATTCTGGACAATATTATTTGCCAGACACAGACCAGATTTCAAGACCACGAAAAACTGATGTTTATCACACTCCTCAACCCCCATAAATTTCGGGAATACAAGAATAAATTCCCACATGCAGCCTTCTCCAGTTTTACAATGAGCCACGGAGCAGTTTTTGATCTGTCTCGGCTAAAAACAGAACTGACTGTAATGTATGCCATGGTTGATTTTGTATGAAAATCTCCCACTGATCTCCTTGACTTCCTTCATCAGAAAAATCTGAATGAGAGCATGGGGCAGCTGTTCACATTGGTATATTTGGCGGTGACCATTCCCATGTCCACTGCTTCTGTCGAGCGGACATTTTCAGCCCTAAAGTGAATTAAAACTTATGCCAGAAATATGACAGGGCAGGTTTGACTTTCAGCATTAGCTTCGATGGCGATAGAAAGGGACTTTTTGATGGAAGTGAAGCGCACGGATAATCTGTACGACAGAGTAATTGAACTGTTTTTGAGGAAAGAGAGGAGGATGGATTTTGTTTACAAATAATCCGATTTTTTGGTGAGTAAAATGTTGCAATTTTCCTAAATAATATTGCAAGTTTATGAGTTATTATTGATGTTAATTATGTGTGTCACAGCTGTAGCTGCAGTAGAAACGAACTTGTTCACCCCTAGTTTGTCTATTCAATAAAGGCATTTATTGTGGCTACAGGAGTTATCTATCTGCGATGCAGTGGCTCTTTATACTGTATTTCTGCATATTAAGATGGTTTTTATAACTATAAATTAGTTTTTGAGGGACGGGTTGATTCAGATGGAGCACTACTGAAGTCCTAGGTGTGAAATGCACAGTCCGCGACTGGACCAAATGATACGTAAATTTGATCAAAATTACAACCCGAAAATAAACGAAACTGTAGAGAGGTTCAGATTATACTTCTCCCAGTGTGTCTCTCTAAATCCTCTGTGCGGGAACATTATCATAAGGCTTAACAATCTTATTGTTACACCTTCTACGTGCACCCAACTTTCCTAATTACAAAGTCTTCCTTGCTTTACCACTGGCTGCTTCTTTCCATTCCTTCCTTCCTAACTCTTTATTTAAACAGTTTTCCTTCTCACTTTCCGCTCCTTCGCTGTCTTCTCCTTTTCGTTCAAAATACGCGCCTCCTTGCCTTTTTACAGTCAGCTCCCCTTACGTCACACCATGGTACGTTTAGCACAAGTTAATACCGGGAATGCCTGTTAAACATCTTACATTCACGATTAGCGATTTGCGTAGTGAACACTTCGATGAATGAAACCTGTTATCTTTACAAACGCGGAATGTAACTTCACAACAACACGTCCTCCAAATACAAACCTGATTGAAAGAAATAATGATAATCAAATCCTTGATGATAGAAACACTCATAACAGTGACAAAACAATTACATTGACAATCAGGTTGTTATTTTTAAAATGTTTCCTTTTCTTTTTTCATAACTTCTTTAACACACTACTCCTACGCTGCGAAGCGCGGGTATTTTGCTTATATACACTCACCTAAAGGATTATTAGGGACACCATATTAATACGGTGTTTGACCCCCTTTCGCCTTCAGAACTGCCTTAATTCTACGTGGCATTGATTCAACAAGGTGCTGAAAGCATTCTTTAGAAATGTTGGCCCATATTGATAGGATAGCATCTTGCAGTTGATGGAGATTTGTGGGATGCACATCCAGGGCACGAAGCTCCCGTTCCACCACATCCCAAAGATGCTCTATTGGGTTGAGATCTGGTGACTGTGGGGGCCATTTCAGTACAGTGAACTCATTGTCATGTTCAAGAAACCAATTTGAAACGATTCGAGCTTTGTGACATAGTGCATTATCCTGCTGGAAGTAGCCATCAGAGGATGGGTACATGGTGGTCATGAAGGGATGGACATGGTCAGAAACAATGCTCAGGTAGCCCGTGGCATTTAAACGATGCCCAATTGGCACTAAGGGGCCTAAAGTGTGCCAAGAAAACATCCCCCACACTATTACACCACCACCACCAGCCTGCACAGTAGTAACAAGGCATGATGGATCCATGTTCTCATTCTGTTTACGCCAAATTCTGACTACCATTTGAATGTCTCAACAGAAATCGAGACTCATCAGACCAGGCAACATTTTTCCAGTCTTCAACTGTCCAATTTTGGTGAGCTTGTGCAAATTGTAGCCTCTTTTTCCTATTTGTAGTGGAGATGAGTGGTACCCGGTGGGGTCTTCTGCTGTTGTAGCCCATCCGCCTCAAGGTTGTGTGTGTTGTGGCTTCACAAATGCTTTGCTGCATACCTCGGTTGTAACGAGTGGTTATTTCAGTCAAAGTTGCTCTTCTATCAGCTTGAATCAGTCGGCCCATTCTCCTCTGACCTCTAGCATCAACAAGGCATTTTCGCCCACAGGACTGCCGCATACTGGATGTTTTTCCCTTTTCACACCATTCTTTGTAAACCCTAGAAATAGTTGTGCGTGAAAATCCCAGTAACTGAGCCCGGCCCGTCTGGCACCAACAACCATGCCACACTCAAAATTGCTTAAATCACCTTTCTTTCCCATTCTGACATTCGGTTTGGAGTTCAGGAGATTGTCTTGACCAGGACCACACCCCTAAATGCATTGAAGCAACTGCCATGTGATTGGTTGATTAGATAATTGCATTAATGAGAAATTGAACAGGTGTTCCTAATAATCCTTTAGGTGAGTGTATATATATAAGTGTCTCTTTATATATAAAATCCAACATTTTTCTGTCTGTATGTCCGCTTTTCACGAGAGAACTACTTAACGGATTTAGATCAGATTTTTTTCTATAATTTGCTTGAATATGGATTTTGCGACTTCCCTCATTGCGCTATGTATCATAGTTCGTTTGCAGTACCGATGTGTGAATCCAAGAGAGACACGGCGGGGCCCTTCTCACTCACGCACCAGCCTTGGGGCTTATCTTACATCTGCTTAGCTAGCGAATGAGAGAGCTACTTAATGGTTTTAGATCAGGTTTTTTTTTCTATAATTTGCTTGAACATTCCGGTTGATTTTGCAACTTCTCTCATTGCACTAAGAATCATAGTTTGCTTGTAGGCGTGATATATTCATGCTAATCCGAGACAGATGCTGCGGGCCAAGGGGAGGGGGAAGCATGATGTCAGGAGTGGGGAGCTAGGCAGAGCCTGCCTCACTATCCTGTTTCATTAATATGCAGGCGGAGCCATTCGTCAAGGCTAGTATATAAATATATATATATAAAATCTTCATTTGGATCTTGATCTTTGTTTGTCCGCAAATGAATTAGAAGCAGCACTAGATGGCAGTAGAGAGACAGCTAAAACATAGGCTTGCATTAAGAATCTCCTCCAGGCTTATACTACTGAAGACTGTAGTACGCCAGTCACACCTCAAAACACAAACATTCAAACTATACAAATTGTTGTGCTTTAAATTAACTAAAGAGATCTTCATTTAGATCTTGATCTTTGTTTGTCCGCGAATTCCACGCATGTGTAGACCACCTTCCAGTTTAGTACGTTGTTGTTACTCACGGATGTCAACAATGTGCCGGAAAAACGACAGGGGTGGTGGACAGTGTTACGCCGGTTAGCTCCTGAGGCCTGGTTAGAGAATGAGATTGCCGAAGATAAAAGGTACGTGCCTACGTAACATATGAGTGAAAGAAAGACAGTGAGTAAAATGAATGACAACGTAGCAGCATGTTCCAGAAATTATTATTGTTACGTTGTAGCCGGTGAATGCTGTGCATCTCACAGTTGTACCGTGGCTTGCTCACATGTCAGTGAAGTGATCCCTATTTATACGTTAAAGAGCCTGGATACCTATGTGTCCCCCTTTTATAACCATTGCTCCGTGTATATTGCCTTACTCTTTGGATTGCCACAAAGCAACCTGCGAGATTGGAGAAAGGTGGAGAAGGAGATCGTGAGAGGAAACAACAGCGTCGTGAAAACAAGATGGACTGTGAATGGACAGAAGCAGAAATGCTCCTACACTACCACATAATTACTATTCAGACAGTGAATCCCGAGTAGGCCATTCCTATCAAATCAATGTCTAAGGGTTTTCTTTTGTAATTTTGTTTCCCTTATAAAAGATCATAATGCTGTGTGACGAAGGGCCCAGTTCACGACTGGCAGCCGTGTTTAAACAGGGAGCCCTTCACAGACAACTTTAACATGCACAACGTAGTTGGGCACACATGGCTAGTATATATATATATATATATATATATATATATATGTTTATATATATATATATATATATATATACATATATATATACTGTATATATGTAAATATATATGGGTTGTTAAATTTTTAAAAACTGCTACAGTGTATATAAAAGATTGATTAATTGATCAACTAGTATGAAAAGAGAATTTTCAAATGAATAACGCTGGCATTAAATAAGTTATGCTGAAATGTGCCGCTTCAAAAAGGCCCACTATGAAATATAAACATCCTTTAAAAATAAAGCCATTTTGAAATAAAACCTGCAAAAGTGAAATTAAAAGTAAGTACATTATTGAAACTGAATAAAATGCTGATGTAGTATTTCATCATTACTAGTCAACTTTTATTTAGTCATGCATTTTTCACACTTTAATAAATCTATTATATATAATATTGCAGTTTTTCCCAACTTAATGATTCATTTATATATATATATCACTGCAGCTTTGAATGTGATTATTTATTTTGTAATTGCTTTTTTATTTCATTTTGGCAAAAATGGCATTCCACAGGAGCAGAGCTGGGCAGCAGTGCTTTTGCTAAGTCTCCTGGATTGAAGGACCATGGTATTGACACAGCGAAATAATCAGGTAATTTTAATTAGAAGTTAAAATTGAGCTAATAATTAGACTGCAACACTTCTGTTACATTTGTATTTTTTATATATCGAACAAACATGAATATCAAAAGATTGTGTTTTAGGTAACATATAACCTTAAAACTTCATCATGTCTTCAGACACTGATGAATCTGAAAATCATCCAGGAGCATTTCAAACTCCTCCTGGCCCAAAAGATGTTATTATCAGGTAGGTTTATACAGATAATTTTCTAAAATAAGCTGCTGTTATAGTTGGTATGGCTGCATATTTTAACAGCACAAACTATGCACTTATCAACTTTACTGATGTCAGTTTGCACTTGCATTTGTGTGCACCATCTCAGCTTTCCAAACCAAGAGAAAGTAAAGAAATGGCCAGTGATTCTCACCACAAAATCACCAGCAGAGATAACCAAACAGTGCAATATATGTCAGATGTTCAGAAATACTATTTACTGAGAAATCAAACCAAGAAAGCTCTTAAGGGTACAACTCTTATGTGCTTTGTTGCTTATTTAAAGAACAAGACTTTTTCTGTAAGTCTGGGGAATTCTTTAACTATCTCTACCTGTGTTACTTCTGGGGTCCCTCAAGCATCCATTTACTGTACTTTTGTATATTTCCCCCCTTTGTACTATACTGTAGAACTATATGATCTCCTTATCATTTTTATGCAGATCATACTTGGGTCTGTCTTCCATTGAACGTCAATAATATGGCTGCTATGATCAGTACTCTTGACTTTTTTAAAGCTATTGAATACTGGATAGCATGCAGCTTTATCCAGCTGAAAAAAACCAAGACTGACGTCATTCTGTTTGGTCCCTTGAATTGCAGCAAGATAATTTCTAACAGAATGCGTCTGCTGGAGTGATAAATGTATATTAAATCACACATTGGGAACTCTGATGCTTTGATGTTGACTTTAAACAAATAAATTCTGTTGTTGGAAAATGTTTTTTTTTAGCTCAGGGCAAATGCTAATGTCAAACCGTTTCTCTCCTTTAATAACCGGGAGAAGCTGACCTATGATGTTATCTCTTCCCATTTAGATTACTATTTTTCTTCCTCTATGCTGCCATCCCTGTTGAAATTGGTGCAGAACACTACTCCTAGGCTACTGACTGGCACTGGAACGAAGCATCGCATTTCTCCTGCATTGGCCTCTCTGCACTGGCTCCCAGTAATTTATTGGGTGGATTTGTAATTTTGTTATTTGTTTTTAAAATTACTCCATACGTTGGCTCCTTCGAGTATCATTGATCTTCTTTGCCCTTATTCCACCTTCAGGTCACTCAGGTCTATGGATGGTCTTTTATTATCTTTGTCATGAATGCTAAACTAAAGCACGTGAGTAATCATGCCATTGCAGTAGTTGCTTCGAGGCTCTAGAATTATTTGTTTTTTAATGTTAGATCTGCACCAACAGTGGATGTTTTTAAATCCCATTTAAAAACTCATTTTTATTCAATTGCTTTTTAGCCTTTGGAAGTGCATGTATTTATGTCTGAATTGTTTTATCTTGTTCAGCACTTTGCTCAATGCTAGTTGTTTTAAATGTGTCTTATTAATAAAGTTGACTTGATTTAATAGCCAGAACACCTGGAAAAGCAGAATGAAAATACGAATGATAATGATGCAAGTCTTAAAAATGAAGATTAAAAAAAAACAGTGAAAAGTCTAACAGACAGAAACACTTGCTACATTCAAATAAAATAAATTTATTTCAAAAATTAAGCAAACCATGATGGATCATATGCCCACGGGGGCTCATTTATAAAGTCTGTGTATGTACAAAAAAAAGGCTCAGAATGTAAGTGCACAACTTCCCATGCGAACACTGGGATTTATAAAAGAAAACATGGAGGCACAATATGCATATATATATATATATATATATATATATATATATATATATATATATATATATATATATATTGTAATAAATGGAGCAGGAGACAGCACAGAGGTTTGGGGTTCTCCGGCCCCGTATATTGTCTGGATTCCACTGCAGACAAATAAACAAAAAACAGGTCAGATTATCAAACATAAAAGTCCATAAGCGTGACGCCAAACCATGGCGTCCGCGGCCATTTTATAAGGGAGGAGCCGGAAGTGGAGGAATGCTGGGAAGGACCGTGAGGGAGGACGGGATGGATGACGTCAGGGCAAGATGGCAGAGGAAGGGCGGAAGTGCCGCACTGCGGTCAACCGTCAGCTATGGCGGAGGGAGGTCTTTTTTCCTATGAGGAAGCAGAGGGAGAAAGTTAGTACCCCGCCATTCCCTGCCGGCGAATACGTTCCCAGGTGCGCTCGAATCCGTCCGCGGCCTCCTACTCGTGCGTGCGTGACATGATCCCCCCCTTAGCCCAGGACCGTCAGGTCGGGCGGACCTAACCGAGAGGTCGTGAACCCGAGAGAGGGCATTGGCATTGGCCTGCAGGGTGCCTCGGCGATAAGTGACAGCGAACTTATATGGTTGCAAGTCCAGAAACCATCTGGTGACCCGCGGATTCGACTCCTTGTGCAGGGACATCCACTGAAGTGCAGCGTGATCAGTCACCAGAGTGAATTCGCGACCTAGCAGGTAGTAACGGAGATGGGTCACTGCCCACTTAATGGCCAAGGCCTCCCTCTCCACTGCAGCGTGCGGGTCTCCGGTCCATCAGTTCCGGCTTAGATACATTACAGGGTGCTCGACACCATCGACACTTTGGCTCAACACGGCCCCAGGCCTGTGTCCGAAGCGTCGGTCTGGAGAATAAAAGGGAGACGGAAATCGGGCGACCTCAACACAGGTGCCGACGTTAGGGCCTTCTTTAGGTTACTGAATGTGTGTTCCGCCTTGTCGGTCCACACCACGTACAGGGGAGCGCCCTTCTTTGTCAAATTAGTCAAGGGTGCTGCTCTTTCGGAGAAACGTGGAACAAACCGGCGGTAGTAACCCGCTAGCCCCAAGAAAGCCTGCACCTGCCTCTTGGTATTCGGACGGGGCTATTCCAAGATGTCTTTAATCTTTGAGCACTGGGGTTGCACCTGTCCCCATCCCACTAGATAGCCTAAATATTTGGCCTCCTTTAAGCCAAAAAAACATTTCCGGGGATTGATGCGGAGGCCGGCTCCAGCTAGTGTTCTGAGGACAGCCGATACCTGCAATAGATGCTCCTCCCAGGTGCCGGAATAGATGACGATGTCATCCAGGTAGGCGGCACTATAGGACTGGTGGGGCTTCAGCACTCTATCTACCAGACGTTGGAAAGTCGCCGGGGCCCCGTGCAGTCCAAATGGGAGAACCTTGTATTGCCAGTGCCCGCTAGGGGTGCTAAAGGCTGTTTTTTCTTTCGCGGATGCCGTTAAGGGAATTTGCCAATACCCTTTAGTCATGTCAAGCGTAGTCAAATATCGAGCCGTACCCAGCCTCTCAAGGAGGTCGTCAATGCGGGGCATCGGATAGGCATCGAATTTGGAGACTTGATTCAGACGTCTAAAGTCATTGCAAAATCTCCAGGAGCCGTCTGGCTTGGACACGAGGACGATAGGGCTGGACCAGGGGCTATGGCTTTCCTCTATTATGTCCATGTCCAACATTCGTTGCACCTCTAGTTCCACCTCCGCGCGTTTTGCCTCCGGGAGTCTATAGGGCCTCTCCCGGACGATCACCCCGGGGTCCGTGACAATGTCATGGGCAATCAGCAAGGTCCGGCCAGGTGACTCGCTCACTACTTCGGGGATGGCGCGGAGTGTTTGGGTTAACTCCTGCCGCTGCCTGGGGTTTAGCTCTTCGCCGAGGTTAAGGGCAGTTGCGCTCGTAAAAAGGGAGAGTGACCTATGGGAGCCGGGAAGCTCCTCCCTATCTTTCCAAGGTTTCAACAAGTTGACATGATAGATCCTCTCTCACTCGGTCGACGATTGGGTTGTTTCACCAAATAGTCGACGAGGCCTTTTCTCTCCTTAACCTCGTAAGGTCCTTGCCATTGAGCGAGCAATTTGGAGTGGGAGGTAGGAACGAGCACCATAACTCGGTCCCCAGGGCGGAACTCCCTGAGGACGGAGTTCCGGTTGTAACACCGGGCCTGCGCTGCTTGCGCACGAGTCACGTGTTCCTTTAGGAGGGGCCTAATTTTTGTGAGCCGATCGCGCAGTTGCGCTACGTACTCTAATATGTTGGAGGAGGGAAGGGGCTCCGCCTCCCAGCCCTCTTTTAGTATGTCTAAAATTCCTCGGGGTTGTCATCCATATAAAAGTTCAAACGGGGAGAAGCCTGTGGAGGCCTGAGGTACCTCCCGATAAGCAAAAAGCACGAGCGGGAGGAGCTGGTCCCAGTTCCTGCCATCCGCGCTGACTACCTTGCGAAGCATCTGCTTAAGCGTCTGATTAAACCGTTCTACCAGCCCGTCAGTCTGGGGGTGATAGACAGACGCTTTCAGGTGCTTTATTCTCAGTAATCTGGCCACTTCCCTGAACGTATCCGAGGTGAAGGGTGTACCCTGGTCCGTAAGGACTTCCTTGGGTATACCCACTCTGGAAAATAAATTGACTAACTCCCGTGCGATAGTTTTAGTATTAGCGGAGCGCAGGGGAACCGCCTCTGGGTAACGGGTAGCGTAATCCACCATGACTAATATGTATTTGTAGCCACGGGTAGAGGGCTCCAAGGGTCCTACTAGGTCGACCCCTATTCTGTCAAAAGGGACGTCAATGAGGGGAATAGGGACAAGAGGAGCACGGTCCCTCCTAGGAATCTGGCGAATCTGACAGTCCGGACAGGATTGGCAGAAGCGCCGGACCTCCTCATTAATCCCAGGCCAGTAAAACCGGAGTTTAATCCTCTCCAGAGTTTTCTCGGCGCCGAGATGGGCGCCTAGGAGGTGGGCGTGAGCTAGCTCGCATACCTCCCGCCGGAAGGTACGCGGCACTAGCAACAACTTCCGCACCTCGCCCTCGTGGGTTGCGACCTGATACAACAGATCATTCTCGAGGACAAAGAAGGATTCACGTGGTGAGGAACCGTCGGCCTGTGAGCTGTTAGGTGAAACCACCGCATTCCGGGCAGCCCACAGGGAATCATCATTCCACTGCTCCCTCTTGAATGAGGCCGGCGTGGACCGAAACTGGTGATCCAAACTACCGAGAGGGTCTTGTGATCTGGGCACTGGGAGTGTTCCCTGGCTCGTCCCTTCCCTGGGGGAGTCGTCCGGGTCAGGGCCCATCGCGGAGGAAGCATCGCCCGAAGTGCCAGCACCACTAGGGCTTGCCCCAGAGCACGGCGTGGAGACCGCGGGAGGGGAGCCTTGCCCCCTCATTACTAGATCCAGCGAGGCCCCAGGAGTGGTAAGTGTTTTACCGCATGTTCTTTTCGGCCAGTCATGTCCCAATATCACCGGATAAGGGGGGTTGGGCAACACAGCGACCGTCAGTTTGGTTGGGTCCCCCTTCCAGGTAATATAACACTGTGCGGAACGACACACTGTCCATGCACACAAGTGACCTGCAAATGCCAACTCAGCCACTGTCGCGGTAACACATAACGGCGAGCAACAATGGTTATGTTGCTGCCGGAGTCAAACAAAGCCATCACCGTGTGCCCATTCAACAAAACCACTCCCGTGTTCGGAGTCGCCAAGGGGTGCGGCGGGGTACAGTACCTTTCGGTGAACGCCAAGGTGCAGTCCATCGGCTCCGCCGCAATGCTTAAAGGACAGGCTGGCCGGGCTCACCGCACTTGTAACAGCGCGGCGGGCCCGGTTTGTCTTTAGGCTTTGGCGGCGCTTCCGGCACGCGTCGAGCAGGCTCGGGGTTGGCCGCCCGCCCCTGTCGGTTCCCACGGGCGGACCGTTCTGCCTCCCCAAGTCGGAGAACTGCGAGCTGTCGCTCCAGCACCTCCAGAAGACCTGGCATGTCTTTGTAGGGTTGGCGCCGGACCTGCTGGGCGAGGGATCTGGGCATGGCGTTCACCAGGCCCTCGCAGGCCACCTGCTCCACGACTCTCCGAGCCTGGGGTCCTTCCGGCCGTAGCCAGCGCCCCATTTTGCCCCAAAACTCGAACGCCTGGGCACGGGCAGGATTTTCAGGGGAGAACTGCCAGTTCCGCCACTCTACCGCCTGCTGGCCTGGCGTGATGTCGTAGCGGGCCAAGATCTCTGGTTTTAGGAGGTCGTAGTCCACGGCCTCTTCCTCCGGGAGGTCATAATAGGCCCGGGTCCCTTTAGGTAGGGCGCCAGAATGGACGCCCACTCAGACCGCTGCCACTTGTTCCGGGTGGCCGTCCGTTCAAATATACCGAGGTAGGACTCAACGTCGTCTGCCTCGGTCATAGCTACCAGCGGGGGAGGCTTTGGTTTGGGCGGGTCTTGCCTGTTGCGTTGTGCCTCGGCCAGCCTGGCCTTCGTGGCCTTTAACTCCCGGGTGGTGTTGGCTTGCGCCTGCTGCAGGGTCTGCAGTTGGGCACTCATGTTCTGCAGCACAGTATTGAGGTCCTGTCCCTCCGTCATTTCAAGGAATCTTATATCCTGCCGGCTACGCCAATGTAATAAATGGAGCAGGAGACAGCACAGAGGTTTGGGGTTCTCCGGCCCCGTATATTGTCTGGATTCCACTGCAGACAAATAAACAAAAAACAGGTCAGATTATCAAACATAAAAGTCCATAAGCGTGACGCCGAACCATGGCGCTCTGCCATTTTATAAGGGAGGAGCCGGAAGTGGAGGAATGCTGGGAAGGACCGTGAGGGAGGATGGGATGGATGACGTCAGGGCAAGATGGCGGAGGAAGGGCGGAAGTGCAGCACTGCGGTCAACCGTCAGCTATGGCGGAGGGAGGTCTTTTTTCCTATGAGGAAGCAGAGGGAGAAAGTTAGTACCCTGCCATTCCCTGCCGGCGAATACGTTCCCAGGTGCGCTCGAATCCGTCCGCGGCCTCCTACTCGCGCGTGCTTGACAATATATATAAATATAATTATATATACAGTATATATATATATATAGTGATAAGGCGCTATATAGGTGCCCGACCCGACACAGACTGACAACAGAGGTACACGTAAAAAGTTTACAAACTTTTATTTTCTCTTCAGCTACGGCCACGTCTTTCCTGTGTCCCTCAGCCCTAACACAATCCCACAAACACACAAAAGCAAAACAGAAACACAAATCCACTCTTCTTCGTCCTCCACTCCTCCTAGGCAGCTTTGTCCTCCTCCTCCTCCTCCCGACTCTGGCGCCTTGAGTGGTGGGTTCTCTTATAGCCCACCCGGAAGCACTCCAGGTGATAATTGACCTAAATTAGGCTGCACGTGTGGCAGGTGTGGCTGCATCACAGACTAGACGGGCTCGTTAAGCCGTGCAGCTCCCTCTGGCAGTGGCCACGGAGCCCAACAGGAATGAGCTCTTGTGTTCCACGACTGTGGCCCCGATGCAACCCGGGGGGGCTGCCACCAAGTGTTCGGGGGGAAGTAAGTGGCCCCTCCCATGGCTGTGCCCCTGGATATAGTGCCAGAGGTGCATTCCGTCCGCCACAATACATATATATATATATATACAGCAACTCCGACCCATGCAAACACATTTCAGAGAAAATGAAAATGATGACGCCCTTGATAACGTAGGGAAATTCAGACAAACCAGCTAACTGATGACTCACAGGTATAATAATTCATATCACTGAGCAGTTATTATAATGTGTGTTGACGTGACAGACATATTACACCTCAAAAGTGAGGAATATGATGGACAAATTGTATTTTAGTTCCTTTTGAAAAGACTCAATGCTATGTATTTACACTAAAGAACTTTTGTTTTTTTTCAGTTTATATTGCCTACCTGTTTTCACTTCTCCGGGAACTGGCAAACAGGTCAAATGTATCTCAGCCATGTTTCACTCCATTATGCCTGCTGTGCTGGAATCCATTAACCGAATGGCGAAGCACTCCATTCAGTTTTCGTATGGTGTGGTTGTATGTACATAAAACATATTATGTTTTTTCCAGCATAAAATGGCACTTTTCACCTAATGTAATCAGAGCAATTTACAGCTTTCGTATTACAATAAGGGTGAGAATGAAAGTGCTTTTTTTAACTGTGAGCAATTTCATTCTATTAATGCACAAATCATCTTTGATGCTAAGGTGAGATTGACAGGCATCATGTGTCAGTGGCCTGGGATAACCCCCAATTCATTTATTTTGAGACAATGTAGCTTTGACAGATGTGATGGTACTGTATGTGGTGAATGGATTGTTAGTAAAGTAACTGGTTTCATATGGCCTGGACTATTCATTGTAACTGTAGTCACATAATCACCTGGCACATGTAATGGTGGCTACCTGCTCAGATGCTGTTGCCTTTCACCTTTCCCAGACCCTCAAAATGGATAGGAGAAGTTCTATAATGCCACGCATGATCTTGCATGCTCAGTTGTGGAACACAGCCAGATACTCTTGAATGCACGTGGCAGGGTCTTGATGCGTCAGAAGGCCGCTCTTCCAGCCAATGAAGTTCTACAGCACTGTTATTGCACACATATAAGAATAATTTGCATACTCCATGGATGTTTCAGGAGGGCGTTCGAGGTACATTCACGTACTCACATTTGCATGATGATTGTGATTTATAAACGGTATAGGGCATGGAAATGTGTGTACACCAGGTTTCATAAATTCCATTTTTTGGTGTGCACATTAATCTGTTTTTTTGGCTGGTGCACATTTTCAAGCTTGATTCCATGCAACATTTTATAAATGAGATCCCGGGTGTTTAATATGCCAAAGGTTATCTGTCTTTATTAGGATACAATAAAAGGAGTAAACTTAACAGACAAAGATGAAAATTACAAAAGAGAGGCAAGAACTTAAAGTTATGGCAGAAATACAAATATTTCTACATTTTTATAAATGTAAATTTTGCATTTATGCTGTTCTGTAAATACAGAATAAGAGAAGGTAAAAAGACAAGCTGATTAACCAGTGAAAATAGTTACTGTAGATTTAAAATGACTCGCTGATTGTAAAACTGGTTGTAACACCTGCGGCCACAGGGGTCTTCTAGTACTGGGAATGGAAATCGCTGCAATATGTGAACTTGGTTTTACACTGGTAAAATCCTGATGTCTAATGGATCACACACGAGGAATCCATGATAAACAGAAAATGTGAGAAGACTGTTTTTGACCATTTACTGAAGGTATCCAGTGGAAGTTGGCAAAATGTTATGAGGTTTTGGGCCCACTGCCATATGCTGCTCACTCCCTTGATTTGCAGTGCAACAGTCTGGTTTGGCTACTTACTGTTAAGTCAAGAGTGTGATAGTTGTGCCAACTTTTCAGGGAACTCCATATTGCAGCTTTAAATCCATAAGTTAATATGCTTGTCTGTTTTCTCCATATCACTGACCTTACTGAGCAGGGTAAATAAATATATCAATGACCTGCTTTCACCCACTGGTTAGTCTTTAGCCCAGACAGTTTAACCTTAAGTCTAATGAGTCAAGAGGAAGTAAGGACATATGCCACATCAAAAGCTGGGCAAGAGCGAATCTAAAAATTGTTCAAATATATGTGTTACAGTGTCTTGCTGTTCATAGCAAGCTTTCCTACTCATGCATCGCCAAGAATAAATGGGGCTCCCTTACGTCTAATGAGTGAAGAGGATGTAAAGACAGATGCCACATCAAAAGCTGAGCAAGAGAGAATCTAAAAATTGTTCAAATATGTGTTACAGTGTCTGGCTGTTCATAGCAGGCTTTCCTACTCATGCATCACCAAGAATCCAAGGTCCCAAGCTCAGCCTTCCTTTTCTTTTGTACCTTTTAGTGCATACAGGTTGGACAGTGTACCAACAAAATATCTTTTTGCCTTTCCTGTTTGTCATTTTGATTATGGATAGGTTCAGCCAAAGCTTGGAGAGCTTCTACTGTGGGGACCTGAAAGACATATCTGTGTATCTGGTGGATGATGTTATCTTATTTTGCTCATTGATCTCCAGCTTTTACTGGCATAGTTGGAAAGCTGTGTGTAATTTGGTGATGGTGAGAATGCTGGTTAGTAACGAGGTGCTGTTGCAAAGTGAGGAGTCAAAGTGCCACAGCATCTTGTTCATGAGTGAGAATAGGCATAATCATGAGATTGACCACTATTCATATTTATGTAAAAAAAACTCCACTATAGCTGTAAATCAGGAGCAAAATCCTTGGATAAATCTTTCAGTTTACTAGTCAGTTGACTTTCCCATCTTCTGGTGTGGACAGAAGCTCAGAAGACTCACCAAAAAACAAAACAAAAAAAAAATTAGATTAATGGACAAAATGAAGTTTTTTAAGGATTTTTTTTCTGGCTATGTTTCTGAAATATTATGAGTGCACTAGAATAGAATTGCTGTTTCTCTAGATTGAGATGTGCCATCTGAGATGGTATGGGCACATAGTGCAGATGCCCCCAGGGCCCAAAGGTACCAGATAAGAAAATATTTAACATGAATTGTATGAAGCATGCAGCTTAATATGACAGAGTCTTTATTAAAGAGAGTTCTTTGAACATGTATTAATTCTGGACAGATTATGTTCTAAAATAATCAGAAGATCAAGGACTTGGTACATTCTGAGTCCATATCCATTGCACTTCTTCTTCTTTTGGCTGCTGCCATTAGGGGTTGCCACTGCAAATCATCTTTTTCCATATCTTTCTGTCCTCTACATCTTGCTCTGTTACACCTACCAACTGCATGTCTTCTCTCACCACATCCATAAACCTCCTTTTACGCCTTCCTCTTTTCCTTTTGCCTGGCAGTTCTATCCTTAACATCCATTTCCCAGTATACTCAGCATCTTTCCTCTGCACATGTCCAAACCAATGCAATCTTGCTTATCTGACTTTGTCTCCCAACCTTCCAACCTTAGCTGACCCTCTAATGTACTCATTTCTAATCTTGTCCATCCTTGTCACATCCAGTGCAAATCTTAGCATCTTTAACTCTGCTACCTCCAGCTCTGTCTCCTGCTTTCTGGTCAGTGCCACCGTCTCCAGCCCATATAACAAAGCTGGTCTTACTACCGTCCTGTAGACCTTCCCTTTCACTTTTGCTGATATCCGTCTGTCACAAATCACTCCTGATACTCTTCTCCATCCATTCCACCCTACCTGCACTGTCTTTTTCTCCTCTCTGTCTTGGGCAGTCGGATGGCCAATCATATTCCGGGTGTCTTTATGACTAAATCTGTCTGAGGAGTTGTAGGTGGCTTTTACAGATTCTGGCTCTTTGTGGGATTAGGCAGAAGAGGAGACAAGTTAAACTTTTACTAAGAGACATCTCTCTTCTGTGCACCCTTAAAAGCATTCCTTACAAGAGAAAACCATTGGTTATGTGCCACACCCATACATTTTCTGTTTTTATGCCACTCTAAATGTTATAAAGTGCAGTTTAGTATAACATGTAGTTGAGGACACCATCATAAAAATGAGATATTCAGGCCACAAGCCAAATGTTATTTTTCCCACTGTTCCTCAGAGAGCTATTTAATAAAGCTCTGACAGTATTAGAGTTGCAGCATTTCTAACCAGCAGTGAGATGCTGCACAGCGGGTTTATATGGACCTCAAATTATTAGGATTATTATTATTATTTCCACAGTTCTGTGGGGAAAATGCTCTCCAGGGATTCAGATCCTCTAACTTGTTCTCTAAACTGTGTAATTATGAATGTCTCAGTCAGAAAATGCAATCTCTCTGAATTCTGTAATTAAAAATACATGTAGGCAGGAACCTTGCAATTTTAATTGCGTTCAGATATACAGCTTAAAGTGGTAGGAGTCTTTTAGATTTTATTAATGCTTTTGCTTTATTCTTCAGTGTTTTTATATTTTGTAGAGCTGCACAAAAGAGAAAGAAATGTGATGAGAGCTTGAAAAGTCTTGCTTACTGTATACAAACATTTAACAAAGTACTATTAGATACGGTACAAACACAAATCAGAATTAGCTGTCATTTTTTGGGAAAAAAAAATAAAAATACATATCACAGTAGTTCAAATGTGTAACAAACTGTCTCTTTTGAAAACCAGGCATGACAGATAAAGAAAATGGCACACAAGACATTTTGTAGACTATCAGTATGTCACAATGCTCGTTCAACAGCGGGAGCACATATTTGAGTTTACAAAAGAAGAAAGTGAAGGCTTTTGAATTTCTTTTAATTCACAGTACATTAATAACAACCAATCAGAAATGTGCTGCTCAGTTCTGCAAATGACAGATAGTGACACTTTAGTTTCTTAGATGCAAGAGGAACAAAACACATGTCAGCAGAGCATTTTCTTTACATGTTCACAGTTAGTTGTTGATTACAGATCTGGCAGCAAAGAGGCAACACATATATGCAGATACAAATGCACTCATGAACCTATAGAATATTGTAGGCTGCAGTTTTTATATAATGTATGCTCCTCTTGCACCCTTGAGACCTAACCAGTAGTGAACCAGAGAAATTTAAGAGTCACAGTGCCACCTTAGAGCAAATTAATTCATTGGCTTGTGATCTGCCATTCTGTCTTTCTGCACTACAACTTAAACCGAAAAAGCTCCCAGTTGAAATCTCAGCATAGCCACTGACACTCAATGGGTCCCAAAAGGTATAAGGCTTGGAACTATAAGGCCCTCAGTGCCAGTACTAGCACGGCTATTTGCCAACCTGAAAACCTTTATGTGTAAGAAATTTAAAACTGTTAGACTGCTAGTTTAAAAAACTCCATCCATCCATCCATCCTCTTCCGCTTATCCGAGGTCGGGTCGCGGGGGTAGCAGCTTAAGCAGAGAGGCCCAGACTTCCCTCTCCCCGCCACTTCTTCCAGCTCTTCCGGGAGAATCCCAAGGCGTTCCCAGGCCAGCCGGGAGACATAGTCCCTCCAGCGTGTCCTGGGTCTTCCCCGGGGCCTCCTCCCGGTTGGGTAGTTTAAAAAAAAAAAAAATTGGATTTTAATTAAAATGCGATTTTAATTTGAGAAAATCGCAGTTTTGAGATGCTGGGGGTTAATAATAATTGAAACATCATAAGTGTGGCCCCTGTGTATAATTTTAATTTGCTTGTTGATTAGTATTCTGGGTAATATCCCTAGTATAAGATGGCCATTGTGACTATTAAAGGAACGCTCATATTCATTATTACAGTAGCGGTGTCGTGGGGCGGTTCATGGAGGGGGATCTTGTCCTGTTTGGCCTCAGTTTTCAGTAGAACACAGGGTCTTCATTGCTGAGATAACAGACATGAGATACACATGCAGAACCTACTGAGTCAGAAAGGCGATCCACAATGATCAAAGACTTGTAAGGTATTTGTGGGTAGTCCTAATATGTTTCTACTGCATGCACAGGCTGCAGCCATAGTAGTGTTCGGCATCTGGGGCACAAGTTTCGGCTAGCCTTCTTCATTACATCCAATAAGAACTTAATGGTTGAATTCAATGACACTTATATCACCCCTTTAGAGTTAGGAGTTACAGCAAACAAAGCTGGCTTAAACTCAATTTTTTAGTTGGTGTCATGAAATGTTAACTGTGATCAGTAACTTGCATTTAAATGAGATCATTCAAGAATCTATGTAGAAATATGTGACCGGCGTTTGCCTCTGGATTTCCATATAATCACTGCCAAGCAATTATAATTTGTCTAATGTTACTTGATGGCAGGTTGAACTGAAACAAAGTGAGAGCTGGCATTCTCCTCCTTGGCTCTACCATTGTTATCTTTGTTGTGGGAATGTCATCGTGGAGTTTACTGATTAAGTGTTTCTTATTTTACTGTAGTATGTTTTTGCCTAGTATTTGTGGAAATCATTGTCTTCATGCATTAGGTTTTGTGTTTGGATTATGGATATTGTTAAACATGTAGGTTTGGTGAGTGTCTTACAGGGACTGATTTAAAGGGACACAAGTGAAAAGCTAAAGATGTGAAACAGTCTTCAACTCTGTTTCCACTTCTGATGCCTAGAGTGGAGCAACTCCATCCTTGATGTAAATTCCACCTTCTGGTAGCAAGCTAAAAGAAGATATGCCAATATGAAGTGAGTGTCATTTGATGGACCTATGCAAGTCGATTAACAGTGCAATATCAAGAGCGATTTGCTTTAAAATGGACAAAGACACTGCTTCTTCTATTCTCAAGAAAACTCTTTCCATCATGCCAATGGCTGTCAAACAGTGTTTTCACAGTTTGGACCCATCACTGTTTATATGTTCTAATTTCTTTATTATGACATAAATTCATCTAGAAAGTAAAAACGCACTGAGTGTCAAGAAGATTTGGGGCACCAGACGCTACAATATTTATTGATAGCTGTTGTCATGAAAATATTGCATAAGCTGGTTGATTCATACTGTCTTGTAACATGTTGGAATGGCTGAAAGAGGAAGTCAGGCTTGGATGGCATCATAGCTCATCCACTTAGTCAAGCTTTTTCTAGCTGAGGGTAGAAGTGAAGAGATGTTAGGTTTCTGTCTTCCACTCCATTATTTCCCCCCTTATACACCTTACATCAGTTCCCAGAAAAGACAGACTGTGCATGTAAAATTACATGAATTTCTTTCATGTTTGTAATGGTTCCTCAGTCACTATCAGAAGACCTTGGTGTACAGTCACACTGTGGTACCTGCAGTTTGGTAAACCTGTTGTAGTACAGCTCTGCTCTTCGATCTCTGTAGCCTTGTCTCTGTATTAGAACAGCTACAGTCAGCAGGTCATATAGAGTAAGAAGCCACCTCTCAAGGCAAGGTCCTGCAACATGGAGCTGATACTGTGACGTTGTTTCCTGAAGAGGCACTAGCTCTCTTGGAAATGTGTTCTTTTGAAATTGTGGCATATTAAATAATTAAACAATATCATAATATACCAGAAAAGGCGATATCCCTCCCATAGTGATTACGACGGTACAAGAATCACATGAGACAAAATATCTTTTAGCTTACATTTACTGACGTTTAACGTGGTTACAGACGGGAGGACATATGGACAGACTTTATCCAGGTGGGAAATCTGGATCAACACAGTCAGCCATTTTTTCGTCCCCACGCTCGGAGGTTTTTCGAACTCTTTGTTTACACAGCCTCAAAGGGTCTGGCTACTGTCCAGGACTTTTATACGGTTCTTCTTCAACTTGCTGGTCCTTTCTGTCTCCAAACAAGGGCCGAATTCCTCTTCCACAAAATACAGAAATATCATAGTACTTACATGCCGATTCTCATTCTCCCAATAAGGAAAGAAGATTTGTGCTGACAGAGGACAGAACTACCCTATCCTGTGTTTAAGCTGACTAATACAAGCCTCCAGTTGTCTTTGGCTATCTACTCCTGAGCCCCTGTGTGCCAAATTTAACATGCACATGTGAATAAAACTCATAAAGGTATTGTCCAGATATAGTGACATAAAGAAACATGTAGTATAACAGACGTTCAAAGCTGTGGGCTTTAATTGACATTTAGATGTGGCTAGTGATCCAGATAGGCAAGGGCTTCCTTTAAAAACTACAATGCTGCTAAGTGTAGGGTATGTGTGCATGCATATTCCTCACCTGCCATCAATCTCTAACACAAAAAGTGATTTTCGAGAGAAAAAATGTTAGTGTCTGAGCTCAGTAATGTTGAAGACAGCTACTGTACACCCCATACTATATTAGCTGGCAGCCACAAGACAACTCCTGCTTTCCTTAAAAATCTACAGAGCACAAGGAAAAGATCCCACTAGAGAAGTGGCTCTCAGACTCAATCATGGGGGCCCCATGTGGCTGCAGGTTTTTGCTCCAAACAACTTTTTAATTGGACTCCTAGCCTAATTAAGTGAGCTTTTATTTCATAGTTTTTGTGTTTTGGAGGATGATGTAGATTACACAACCAAGTTTATATAAGCTACACAGGAGAACTTTGTGTTTTTTAACTTGATTTTAAATATTTTTATTATGATCTACATTCTGCTTTTTCCTGTTGCTCTGGTTATTTAATCCATTATTTGTGATGAGCATATTTGAGGGCCTGAAGCTGAAGGTGTTGTAGCCTTTCAGCATTCAGTGTTGTTTGTCCAGTGTCTGCTCTGCTTGTTGTTAGTTAACATTATTAGGATACGATTAAAGGAGCAAACTAACCAGAATAAAGGCAAATTAATTGGAAAATAACAAAATAGAGTTAAGTGTTTAAAGTTCTTGCAAATATATTTTTGTATTTCTAAATGTGTTATAAATGTAAAAATCATACTGTTGTCATTTTCTAAATTGCAGAATAAGTGAAGAAGAAAAAAAACAGCTGATTAAAGGAGATCAATTAGATGTAAAATATCTCCCTGAGTGTGTATTGGAACAAAAACCAGCAGCTACAAGGGGTCCCCAGGACTGAGTTTTAGGACCACCGTCTTAAAAACAAGCTAAGAAACCAGATGGCCAGTATCACCTAGGAGACTCCTTTCATGTCAAGAACAATGAGACAGAGCTAAAGACCGTCATGAATGCTCAGATATGAATAAGAAATTGCAGTATGTCTAACAGTGTCCTTCACTGGAGTCTGGATTAAAGATGAAAGTTTATCTTCCAGATTTTGAGAAATCACATTAAAAGCTCTGTCTTACCCCAGCCACAATCTTTTAGAACAGTTGTTTTAAAATTCAGTCCTAGGAGAGCTGCAAGTTTTAACCTCTTAAGTGTTAGAATCGAACGTCATTTAGGCTGTAAAAAAATTGCTAAAAGTGTGTCACTCAGCCAATAGTATAGATGCGAAGATATCTTGGACTGTAAAAGTGCCAAGCATTACTTGGGCACCAAAATAGGTATGTCTTGAATAAGCATCAGGTCCATGCATTACCCGGGCACTGGTGTAGACACATCTTTTCTTAGCCTTATAATGGCATCAGTGCCTCTCATCAGCAGTGACAACAAGGTAAATCTATGTTCAGGCAGTGAAACTGAAATGGAACAGTAAAACAAAGTGATTCTGGGGAATCCGAAAGTGATGCTCGCATCTCTCTCCCATTATTAGTATTATTTTAATTAATCATTATTATTATTATTTGTATCATTATAATACTTTCTACACTTATGACTTTGTAATTTTAGTGTTCTGCACTTTTTACAGTAGAAAGATGTGATTTAATAAAAATGTAATTTTTCATGCCAAAAATGTTTTTGAGAAAAAATGTAATACTAAGGAGGTTAATCCCACCAAATGTCTTTGTAAATAGGGGCATGCTCTTTTCAGTCCATGCATAGACCTGGTATTACAGTATCTCCAGGAACAGTACACCAAAGAAGAAAAAAATTGGGAGTAACTTCCCCTCAACTTTCTCGTATATTCAGAAATAGGGATGAGTCATTCATATGGGTAAGCCAAAAAGAATGGTCATAGTATTATTATGTGTTTAGGCATAAGATGTTATTTTGATACTTTTATGGTTTCTTGCTACTGTATTAATTTTCAGGTAAAGTACCACTTCTGGTTAGCGGAAGTGGCTCAAAAGTTGATAGAAACTTCAGTTTTGAATGTAGTATACGTATGCAAAATGTGGTTGACCTCCATCAAAGCTTTCTCAAGTTAACGTGTTTACGTGAGACACACAGACATAATTCCAAAAATGGTATTTTTAGACTGACAAAAGTTTCAAATGTAGAGATTCATCAAAATCTCAAGATCAAATTTTTGGACAATTACAATACTTTCCCTACGAGAAAATAAATCAGACTCAGGGAGATCTAAAACACATCTAGATTCATCAAAATCACAAGGCCGAATTTTTGGACAATTACAATAATTTCCCTATACTTTCTATATGAGAAAGTAAAAAAAAATAAAAATAAAAGATAAATTGTTGTGCACAACAGTCCACTTAACAGGCTAACTTCTTCCTGTGATTGAGGCCATTTTATCGGTTTTACTCTGGAAGGGGAGACATTTGGAGCAAAGTAATTATAGTTAATGAAAACTAAAATCAAAACTGAAACTATTATTAAAAAACATTTTCATGAACTGAAATAAAATAATTAACAAAGCCAAAATGAAAAAATAAAACTAAACAAAACTATTAAAGTAGCTGGAAAGACTAACTGAAATAAAATAATGATATACTAAAAATATTTTTAGTTTTCTTTTTTAAATGAATATTCTTGTCATTAGTCTTTAATTTTTGTAACTTTTAACTCTAAAACAGAAAGTAATCCAACACAAGCTGTCTACATATATTCATCCAGTGGACAGTGGCTGGTAACGGAGGGCGGGTGTTCACACAGCATTTGTGGTAACAAAGCAAGCTGAATATGAGCATGTAAAGCATGTGAAATAGAAAGTGATTTACTGTACTGCCTTTCTTTGTGCTTGTTGCATATCAAGATGAAGTAGGAATGTGCTGGTCAACAAAATCTTTTCCGTATGGACAGAAAAATAATGAGTGAGTAACGTGAGCATGTGTTTTGTTGACAATAATTCACTTACCATAGAAGAAATCCTTTCTGAAAACAAAACGCTACTAATCGAGAAACTGACTAGTTCATCATACAAGATCATCATATTATTATGACCAATCACTCTTTCTTTAAAAACGTAATTTAACAACAAAGCAATACAGACCTTGTACAATTACTGAGTTGGCCATGTTTCCACTGAACTACAGGTAGACAGTCGAAGAGAGTTTACCAACTGGTGAAAAACTAAACATACTAATGTGGTTTTGTATTTATTCTATATTTATTCATTTATCTTTTTTTTGTTTATATTCACAGCTGAAAATACTTGATATTGTGAAAATAATCCAGGAGCAGAATTATGTTTTAAAATATTTGTTCCCGTTTTTTCAAATTTTCTCTCTCTCAAAATAGTAGTTGAAATCATCATATTCTTTTTGTTCTTAACATCAGCCAAATCATACATATTGCATACCAGGGATTTTTCCTGAATTGCATCCAAACCTATTGGGATAGGCTCCAGGTTTCCTGTGATCCTGCTCTGGATAAACAGGTTAAAATAATGTATATACTGTTCCTAATCTCAGATGCTGTCCCTGTCGTTTTGTGCCCATCCATACACCTATTACTTACTCTTGTTTTGCTCATTATTAGTTTATTGTTCTTATGCATGGGCTATTCAAGTCTCACTGCCTTTAACCTTGACACTAAATGCTTGTTTTCCTTTGTTTCCCTCAATACAGCTAGGTGGTGTCTGCACACTGATTCAAGCCTAAGAACCCTGTTCTTCCTAAGCCCTGTGATTTTCATGATCACACCTCTTTTCAGGCCTGTAGATGACAAAATTCTGCCTATAAATGTATGTACCTGAGATGGAATCAGAGGTCAATATTGCTGATAGAAAATAAAAAGAGGAGATTTTTGAATGCAATATTGAAGGCATTCATTATAAGCACATTGTCTTGAAGCAACATATGTTGTGTGGTATAGACATTTAGAGTAAAAGAATCCTCAAACCTTAAAATTCACCTAAATTTCATTACAAATTGACCCATTTTGGGAAATAAAAGGAAAAGATAAAACTTGCCAACAATCAGCACACATTTGTTCAGCACGAATGACATAGAAAATATTTAATAAATTATAAAATTGTACAGAATTGTTCATATTCAGTACCTAATTTTGATTATGCTTCCAGATAGTAAACCATGTAGTGTATTAAGCTTCCACTAACATATCCAAATCCATTAAGTCTACAGTTCTGTCTGATTGTGACACAAAACTAAACTCCATAGTAGCTCTTTAACCATACCATAATTACTAAAACTAAATAAACTAATAGATAAAATAAATAAAATAAAATAGAAATATCTTTGTGAAATAAAAACTAAATTAAAACTAAAAATACACGATGAGTAAGGTCAGAAAAAATATAGAAATAAAAACTAATAATAAAAGGCAAAAGTGTAATAACCTTGGTTTGGAGACAAAGTGGGCATGTCATCAAGTGTCTTTGACTTTCAGATCCTCTAATCTACAGGTAGAAGGGGAGAATATGTGTGACAGCGCCAGCTCATGTCCTCTCATAGAGTTGAATAGTTGATATACAAACCCTCTAGCCACGTCAGTTTGACACAATTGTGAAATTTTAATCTGGTTGTTCTACACAAACTGTGGATGAAGCAGGCATCTATATGTAATAGACAGAAATGAAATCTTTTTTTGTCTTGCTTTGTAATATTTTAGCTTTTTTTAATGTTTAGGTTATTTAATCCTTTTTTGCTAATACACAAGTGGATAACACCGAGGTAGTTTTTGCTGCCCTTTAGCATTTGCCATAATGTGTATCTTTGCCTACTCTCCTTATCATTAATTGTCAGTATTCAGACACAATTAAAAGAACAGGCTGCACAGAAAAAGTACATTAAAAAGAAAATGACAAAACAGAAATAAGCATGAGATATGGCAAAAATCCTAATTTCTTACACATATAAATCTTATGCTGCTACAGTTTTCTGAATATAAATCAAATAAAGGGTAAAAGGTCAGCTCATTAAATGGTATTATTTAAAGGTAAATGTGAAATAGGGATACCATAGTCATAGGGCGACCCAGGACTGAACTTAAAACCCCTTTCTTAGAACACATTTTAATTTGTAAACATTCACAGAAAATTCTGTATTGTCAGAATGCCAATTCTACGAATTCAATGCCATTCACTTAATCAAGAAATATAGTTGAGGCTTGCATTTGAACAGTTTTCATGTTGTCTGACATTCTTTTTCTTTTCCAATATGAAACTCCACACAAAGCCAGGAGTAAAACCTGAGGTAGCCGCACTAACCACTGCATGGATGTGCCTCCCTAAAGCAGTTACCAAAGGCTCTGTAATCTATATGTAAGAATAATGTTTTCTCAGAGAAAATAGGAAACAACAATGCAACAATAAATCAAAATCTGGTTTAGGGCTTCATACATATGTACATCCTTAAACACTTTTTTGTCTAAGTAAAGGTTGCAGAAGTGTGAGTGTAACCTATCAGTACAAAATCCTAGATAAAGTGAAAGTCAACTTCAGGGCACATATAGAGTATTAGGCCAATTTAGAGTCACCATTTAACCTAACCAGCATGTCTTGTGGATGTGGTTTGAAAGCCAAGGTACAAAGGGAGACAACTTTCTACATTCAGGGAAAATTGTAGAGTTTTCCCGGAGAGCAACAAGATACCAGTTCAAACTGGGAACAATGGACTTAAGGCGCAACAATGTTAGCCACTGCAACACTCTGCTCCTTCTTCTTTGGGTTTCATTTTTCCCCCTGTTTCAACAGGCAAAGTAGTTGCCAATCAGCTTATTATTTTCCTTATATCATCTGACATTTATGAAAAATACCAAAGAGCATTTCCACCGATCATACCATCCCTATTTCCAAACCCGCTTAATCCTAAGCAGAATCATGGGTTCCAAAGATCATCTGTGATTAAGTTTGTTTTAAATACACTTTCCACATTTTGGTCTATTTATTTTTAAGCTTATAAGACCTAAGGAATATACCTGAAAAAGCTGCCTTGAAAAAGCGAAGCTGGTCTCTATGGGTCCATCATCTTCTAGCTAAGATCTTAACTAACAGAGCAGAATATATTATGTGCAACAAAGTTAAAAACTAAATCCCAGCTTTAAGATTTAACATACGATTTGTCAAAGGATTCTGCTCTTGAAACTCTGTTTACTTTATACTTGCTCTTATTATATAATAGCATAAATCACATCAATGTTAGCTCTCATTGCTCATCTGATGATAACCTTTATACATACAGTATTCAAATACCCTGATGACTTGAAACCAAGAGTATCAACAAGCAGACACACTGCATAGAAGAGATAAAACATTAAATGGCAGTTCATTTTCTCTTTCCTAATAGTGAAAAATACTGTGAAGAAAATCACAGTAATCATAGCCATCAAAAATATTAATTAAACATAGACAGCTTCGGCCTAAAAACTAAAGCACCGTTTTATTGACAATGACTGGAAATGTGGTTAAACAAGTATCTAAAGTAAGGGTTATTAAATGTTTTCCTATATACTTCATGATTGTTTTATATTTCATTAATAAATTATGTGAATTATTACTGTATTATTCTATAGTATGCTTTGTGGACACCTTTACTCAGAGCGGCTTACAGTTAACATCTACAGTAAAATGTTTTATTGCTGCCCTAGGTTTTGTGGTCTTTAAAAGTCTTCAGATAGGGCCTCTCTTGTAAGAAGTGGGAAAGACTTTAATCAACACTAACACAGCAGACTTCATGGTGGCCCTTCATTGGAGAGAGTGTTTCTTCAGGCAGCCAGGAGTCATTTCAGACAAAGGATTTCCTGGTAGCTGCTTCCCTGCAGAACTTAGTGCATCCTGAATGAGAGAAGTCTACTAAAACGAGTTCTCCATTTGAGCGCAAACAAGAGGGACCAACAAAAGAATTATCTCTTAAAAAGTTTATTTTTTGAGAGACTGAAGGCACCAAAAATTCTAGCTTTCTACCAGTTTGATTCCATTCATCACATTTAACAGTTAAACTTGCTAAAGTCTTTAGTTGCTGGTGATTCTTTTTTGTTTGTTTGTTGAGGAGTTGTGTGTTGTGCTGCTTAACCTCTTTATGTGAACTAGTCGAAGTGTTTGCCCTTTTGGTTGGTGTATGTACTGTATGTGTGGTTTTGTGCATGCGTGTACATGTATGCGTGTGTGTATGCAAAGTGCAATGTTGTTGCACCAGAAGTGCTCCCAGGAACAGCATAAAAGGAGCTACGTCACCTTACTTGGGGAGTTGGACTTGGGTGTGGAGTAAGGACAAAGCTCGCCAGGGAAGAATGGAAGAGAAAGAAAAGAAAACAATATGTATGGTGGAACATGAAGCCTATTTGAGGCGTTTTACTCAATAAGCATAAAGATAAGTACCTTATGAACTATGTAATTGTGTCTGGCGTTTGGGGTCTGAGATGCCCCCTACTGGCTGCTGGGAAGGAGGATGGTTCATAAAGTAGACATGAGGCCTGGTGTATGCCACCATAAGAAATAGGGCAAAGATCATCCTATCTCACCCAGAAGACAGTCAGAAGATGCCTATGCCAGATTGGATACACTGGTGTCCCGGCTGGGTTAGATTCAGGAACAATACCCATTCGGGGGGTTCATATAATGGAAGGACTGGGAAGGACAATCGATTTGGTACATTTCCTTCGCGGGGATGTTAGGTGGCAACTGGTTTAAAGTTCCCACACAGGGCATGCTGGAACCTGTAGTCCCTTCATACAGCCCTTTGGTGTACTGTGGGGGCTAATAGGAGGAGCTGAAGGTGTTAACAATTTCTATATTGTAGGACTTTCGACTGACCTGAAACTACTTTCATCGGGCTATGCACTAGCACTGAAAGTACTTCTGGATCTAAGATAAAATGGATAACTCCAGGTGAGTCGGAGTCGGGTGGAAGTGGACAAAGCTCGCCTGGGAGGTATAGAGGTGGAGTAAAGAGAGAGAAACTGAAGAGAATTGTGCTTATTGTGTTATTGGAACCTTTCTGGAAGGTAACTGTGAACATAAACCAGTTTTATATGAATTATTATTATTATTACTATTATTATTATTATTTTAATCCCTCCTCTTGTGTTAGGGTCTGCACCGACCCGTTTTAAATTTTAAATGCATACAAGAATCACATAAATTTGTTTATTGCATCAAGGCTTTTTGACTTTGTCAGGAACCTCTATTTCAACAAAATAAAGCAAAAAAATATATTTTTACTAAATTATAAAATGCTCTGGTTGAAATTATGACCTTTGTGTTGTTAGGGTCGGTTTCGACCCAGTTATGATAATACGATGATAAAGCAATAATTAGAGCCAAAACTGAAATCCTAAGTGCACTGTCAGCTGACACACTGACAACCAGCTCCTCTCCTAATCATGTGAGCTTTCTCATTTTGCGTGGCTTTTCAGGATACCTGCACAAAAACAAAACAAACAAAGACGGCCATGTCCAGACATGGGAGGTGAATTCACTCATTTGAGTGGCCATTTGACTTGCAGAGAGCACATTTACAATTTGCAGCATGCAAAAATGAGAAGAAGATTTACAGTGAGCCAAGTTCTGGATCATATTTTTGGTGAAAATAAAGGAGAGGACACAGAGCAGCATAGCGATTCAGATGAGCAGGTTTCTGAGGAGGAAGACAATGTGGAGTATCATCCAGAAGACACAGACACATCTGATGAGTCGGATGAGGAGGTCACTGGTGCTGAAGCCGCTCCTGCTGAAAGATTCAAGTCCAAAAATGGTAAGATCTTTTGGAGCTCAGTACCTCATGATGTACATGGCAGGGCAGCTGCTGCAAATGTCATCAAAATGACCCCTGGAATCACAAGGTTTGCTCTGACCAGAGTCAGTGACATCAAGACATGTTTTGAGCTATTTATGCCATTGTCACTAAAAAGAATCATCATTACTATGACGAACTTTGAAGGAAAAAAAGTCCATGGCGACATGTGGAAAGACATTGATGAGGAATACCTGGATGCTTTCATTGGTGTTCTTCTTCTTGCTGGAGTGTACAGATCACTGATAGTCTATGGGACGCATCAACAGGC
The DNA here is from genome assembly GCF_016835505.1 of Polypterus senegalus. NCBI lineage: Eukaryota > Metazoa > Chordata > Cladistia > Polypteriformes > Polypteridae > Polypterus > Polypterus senegalus. The sequence continues at coordinate 152,805,898 of NC_053162.1, read as the reverse complement.
AGAAATATTTTCCGGGCAACAATGTCACTTCAGACATTTCAAATGATATCAAGAAAGAGGTGTCAGGTCTGCCCAAGCAGTAAGGACAGAAAGACAAATGTCTTGTGTTTCAACTGCAAGAAATATCTCTGCAAAGAACACACAAAAAGTGTCACTTTTTGCCACACATGCCTCTAAACACACACATACACAAGCATGTTCTTGCACACAGAGGTTTTTACTCTGATTTAGCTTTGTATTAGTTTTGGAACTTGTAATTGATTTCTATTTGTTTGATTTTCTTGATTGGTTTTTGTTTATTTGACCATGCAAATATATATTTTGTGTCATGACCTGTTCTGCTTTTCATTTTTTTCAGTTTATATTAAAGTTCTATTGTTAAAAAAATATTTTTTTTGCCTTTTCTTGATGTAAATACTGTATCTATGGGTCGAAATTGACCCGTAACACCATAGATGTCACTTTAGTTATTAATATTAAAATTAAAAAATAAATAAAAAAAATTTATTTAAGAGATGTGTTCTATACCCCTCAGTATTAGTCAGGTAACACAACAACCTTTTATTTATTAATATGATTCTCTTGAGGTTCATTTTACCATTTTTTAAAAATTGAAATCAAGGGGTATACTGACAAAAAAAGGCCCAGAGGCTCACACCAAAAGTATTAAAGCCAACATTTTCATGGATAAGTAAGCCTAACAAGGTAACCAAGAGATGAAAAACAAATTGGATGATAGCTTATTGTTTTTAGTGTATTTTATAGCTGATTTAATACGTTAACATAAGAGATGATAACAGAAAGCTAACACAAGAGGAGGGTTAATATGACTAGTGTCTATGAAATTGTGTCTGCGGTTTGGGGCTCTCTGGCACCCCCTGGTGGCTCACTAAACATTTCATTTCATTTGTACATTTCATTTGTATTGTGATTGTGCATGTACTCTTGTACAGGGTTCCTAAGTGGCTAAGTGATTAGTAAATAAAAAAAAAACGAAAGTGTGAATATTCTAGTACTAAGGCAGAGTTTCCAGAACATTCTAGTAGTCATTGGAAGCTTCCATAACATTCTACTATTAAGTAGGTGTATTCTAGTAGTAAGTAGGACTTTCAGATTTTTTCTAGTTTATTTATGGACTACACAGAAATTTTTAGAAGCATCTAGTAACGTCTGTTGCCTGTATAAAGAGTAATAAACTTGACAACTGACAAGTCATTACATGTAACAGTGCGTTACTTTAATATAGGAGTCTAGTTTAAGATTTAACCCAGAGAATTATTTGCTTGAACAGCCTATTTCTCATTTATCCACAGCAAGACTACCACGTGGACTCAACATGCTGCAACTAGTCCGGTTTCATCACTTCCCAAGAGTTACAAGATGACCTGCTACGCAGTCATTTGAGTTTGGAAAAAAGCTAGAATACCAACTCATCATGTAGATTCATGCGTCAGAAAACTCTCAAAACTATATGAGTACTATCTGGCACTCAAGAAGAACAGAACACAGCAGCAGGAAAGTGACAGAATGAAAGAAAACATGTTCCAAGGTGATCTTCAAGAGCTCTTTGATATAGTCGCACAGGGAGCGGTAACAGAAATGAAGAATAAGGGAGATGGGGAATTCTGCAAAGACAAGACATATTTTTTTATGAAAGAACATGCTAAATGTTGTAGACCTACAAGTGTGGAATGGTTTTCTGTTCTTCAGATCACCTGACATTAAAAACTTGAGTAACCATTAAATGTTGTTTATTTTCATTTACATTTTTTGTGTTTGTAATAAATTTGATAAAGAATAAAACTAGACTTGTGCAGAACTTGAATATATTTTTGGACGACCCTAGTATAAAATATACCATGCTTTTGAAGGAAACTGATAAACGTATTATTAAATTGATTTAAAAATATAGCCAATAAATGAATTCTGTCGCAAATGGCTAATATTGCTTGAAATGACTGATTTATAGTTTCACACATGACTGCAAAAAACCCATTTTCAGCTGCCATTAGTCCAGCTATTAGTAAAATCTCTTAGATCACCCTTAATCATGTTTAAATGTTAATTTTCTATTAGAGAAACTATTTTTATTGTGTTGGTACAGTCAAATAATGTTATTCTGCTCAGTAATGCTAGTAAATTGTCTTTACTTGGGTTGCAAGGTACTGGCAAACCTAAAGTTGAGTTCTGAGATCAAAAATGACCAAAATTAAACAGCTGTAGAAGATAGCCCGGCTACAGACAGACACACAGACCCAGAATGTCCAGAACACACACGTTTATTTCTTTAAACTGTCCCGTATACAACACAGTGCTCCAATAAGAAAACAATCTGCCCTTTCTTTCCTTTTGCCACCTCTACTCCTGTCTTCCCAAGCTTCATCCTCCTCCTCCCAACTGGCTCCTGAATGGGGTGAGGCGGCCTCCTTTATAGTGCACCCGGAAGTGCTCCAGATGTCTCATGATGAACCTCCGGCAGCACTTCTGGATGTGGCAGAAGTGCTGTATGCCCAGACTCTGGAGCTGTCCAGGTGCCACCTGGTGATGACCACGGACCCCGAGCAGGTTGAGCTTCTGAGCTCCAAATCCGTAGCCCCAATGTAAACCCAGGGGGCTGCCCTCTCATGTCCCAGGGGAGGTATTCCTGGTAGTATGCCCATTCCCCCAGTCTTCTCTTATAAAGGGCATCCCGTCAGGCAGCATGCCCGGCAGTCCATCACACAGCTTTCTCAAAAAACATATTAGTCTATTATTTTGTAAAATAAAGGTGTTTTATCTTGGTAGAGTAATATATATATTGCTCTACTTTCCCCTATTGTATTATTAAATATGTAGCCTTAGAATGCCTAATCTCACAGACTTACCACTGTATATAACTTATCCCCACCTTCCCTTCTATATCTATAACCTCAGGCAATTAGATGTAGTAAAAAGACAAGCAGGAGTTAAGTTACACATAAAATAATGTATTACTGATAATATTCATAAATAATAACAAAATGCAAAGTACATTTGAATATTGGCAACCATACAACCTGATAAAATGGTGATGTGTAATTCAGGTGGCACACAGACTTGCAGTTACTTAAAATGTCTCTAGTTAAGGCATCATCGGTGCTCAGCTTTCAGCCACATGTCTGTTCAATATGACTGCTGAGCTGTGCTCTTCATTGTGTTGTCTTCATCATCACAGGTTAGCAAGAGAAATGCTTTTTCATCATATGTTGGTTAGAGAGAGAGATGCTTCTTCATCATATGTCAGTTAGAGAGAGAGAATGTGGTTGACCAAGCAGATTTATAGGTTTTCTGTCCAACTCCCTACAGCGAATAGGATATCATGGTACTTGAAGGCCTCTGAGACAAGCCAATTCCAAACAGCCATACCTCAGACCAATGGGTGAAATAGAACATCTTATCTCCTGCCCCCCCAAGACCATATATTACACTAACCTGGCTTTGTGTGGGGGATGGGGGAAAAGACTTTAGCAAAGAAATGCTCATCAAACTGGTTTAAGACACATCCCCCAAATCCTGTCGTAAAATTACAAAGAAAAGTCGTAAACATGGGGGGGATAAACAAGAATGCCTCTCACCAAGGTACCACTAAATTACATTGGTTTGCCTAAATTATAAATAAAGACATACAAAACATTTATTTATTTATCAAGTTATATGTAAAATCTCACATCACACAAAAGGTTATTCCTTTCAACAGATTGCCAAGAAAACTGTCTAAAACTGTCTTAAAAGAAGAAGGGAAAATTGATGTAACCAAAACAGAAAAACAAGTGTATATCCCAGATACTCAACTGCATAAGAAGATAAGGACATTAGAGTCTGCGGTTTGAGAAACCGACACCTAAGCAGGTCCTCAGTTTACTTCTTCTTCTTTTGGCTGCTCCCATTAGGGGTCGCCACAGCAGATCATCTTCTTCCATATCTTTCTGTCCTCTGCATTTTGTTCTGTTACACCGATCACCTGCATGTCCTCTCTCACCACATCCATAAACCTTCGCTTAGGCCTTCCTTCTTTTCTTTAGGTCCTCAGTTTACTGCTTCCTGAAATACACACAAAGTACTGGTGTCGCCTGCAACAGTGGAAAACTGATTCCAAGCTGGTGGTCTTAGAGGCAGAGTTTCAAAGAAAAAAAACATTTCTGCTAAAAGAAAAGGTTAAAAAGGCGAAAAGAATACAGACATTGGATGGTAGAGGACTCAGTGTGTTTGTGTGTGTGAATAAAGTAACAGCCTGCTACAGTGCGTCAACATTTCATAACCCAACTAATATTGATCATAATTTTAAATATTTTATTCAAGCAACATATTCATTTTATTCAAACATTTTAATGTTTGTTTACATATTATGTCAATTTAACTTTGCTTTTATGACCTTATTTTTATTCTGTGTTTGGCATTTCTAGTTTTATTTATAAGTAACCTAGCAGTGATGGCACATGCTTATGCAGCACCTGACTTGAAATTGCCATCATGACAGTTATTCACACTTAAAAGATAATGATTTATTAAGTCAAACGTTTCTGTTACAGATATCTCTTGAAACGGAGTTTGTTTCCTGCCTTCCGCCCTGTGTTGGCTGGGATTGGCTCCAGCAGACCCCCGTGACCCTGTATTTAGGATGTAGCGGGTTAGATAATGACTGACTATAAGAAAAACATCCTATGAACAATTGCACTCCAAATTTAGCTACCTATCAATACATTTTTTCCACTCATCTCCAAATTAGAAACTTTTCTAAATGAATATCTAACCAATAACATTTTAGAATAAGCATTTTTACTGGAGAGAAGGGCTCATTTCTCTCTTTACTACTTTCAGAGTTTTACTCTGTTGGCCTTCTCTTTCTCATGGGTGGGTATTTGAGATGAATTTAGTTTTGTTATGTTTTACTTGTTACATGTTACCGTACATGCTTTTAATAAATTCAATAAAAGATAAAAAAGAAAGTATCTGACAACAGATTTAAATAGATGATGTGCAGAATCCACAAAGATAGTGATTGGGACAGGATTACAAACTGGCCTCGTGAAGCTGTGAAGCAGTGGGCCACTTCTCCAAGTCAGGGAAAAACTTTCTGTATGAATTTGTATGAAAAGTGCTTCTAAATCTGTCTGCCAGTTTGACTAAAATATTCTGTACCTATCACCTCCTGTACAGTAAGTAACCAAGGGAATGATGAGATAATGACAATTAATACTTTACAGTATATTTTGTTTTCAGTAAGAATTTATATACAATATAAGCAGTCCCTTTTCAGATATACTGTAGATATGTGCCAAGGATTTAACCTGTTAAACTATTTTGGGATCTCTGGATATACAAAAGATACAAGTGTGCTAAAGGCTAAACCATTTATCTGTATGCTGTGCAAACTGGTTTGTTCATTACTGTGTTTTACAAATGAACAAAACTTATGAATGATCATTGTTTTGTTATATTCTACAGGCTTTTCATAGTTATCTGACCTGTGCATATGACAGGCACCATCAGGCTTGTTGTAAGTAAGGACGTCCATCATTAATTTATTAGTAATGGTGATTGTGACTATTCTTTATTTAAGATATTAATTTCCCTAACATTCAATATTTTGCCCAGCTAAATTGGGTCAATCGGCGATTTCCTACCACATAAACTTTTTTCAGGAACCAATGACTCTTAAGAAGCTCAAGACCTTTTGTAGCATTCCCAGCACAGGCCATTTGTAGCGCCTGGTACTTTTTAGCTCCTACTAAGATGTGTGCACTTTTTCTTCAACCAGGAACTATTATGAGTGCTGCTCAGATGATAGATTATGCTGATTGGTTGACCACAAGTAGTGGCACCATCTTACATATCTGTTAGTAGTTTTCCAGTTGGGACTGGGTGGTCTTTTGACATTGGAACCCCCACAGAATTAATTTTTTTCTCCAGCCTAATTTTTTTTTTTTTCTGTACTCTTGACCATCTGATCTTATCATCTTTAGACACTTACCTTATACAGTACCATTGTATATACTGTAAGAATGATACTCTTCTACTTGATATTTATCTCTTTTTTAAGATCATTTAGATTTGATTTTATTTCTTTGTTATTTAGTCTTTAATTACTTTTACCTCATCTTATTGGTTTTTCTTTTCTTGCAACCTTCTTTTTGGCATCTTGTAAACCACTTTGAGCTATATTGTTTGTATGAAAGTTTGCTATTGTGAGAGATGGCCAGCAGTTTATCCCGGCCAACACCCCCACACCACTAGATGGAGTCCTCCCTGCAACATGGAGGTGCCCCGAATTCATGCAGGGCATCATGGACATTGGACTCTGACTTCACAGCACTGCTGGATACCGTGGGGGCCGTCAGGGGACGCAGCAGGGAGGCACGATGGTTTCTATTATAGCCCGGAAGTACTCCCTAGTCACGGGGACGGAAGAACTGAAGTACTGCCGGGCTGAAGGAAATGGAGAAGTTTTCATCTGACTCGGAAGTGCTATGGCATCACATGGACTGAAAGACAGAAGCACTTCCGGGTCACGGACTATAAAAGGATGATGGTAAAACCCAGCAGACTGAGCCGGAGTTGGGAGGGAGTGTGACAGAGCTGCTGGGTGGAGAGGAGGATTTATTATTGATTATTGTTGTATTATTGATTATTATAGTGTATTGTGGAGGTGGAGGTGCTTGGTGCACATTATTGGAAAATTAAAATAATTTCTGGTTATTTTACCTGGTGTCTAAACATGTTGTCTGTGGGTTTGGATGGTCAACAGCGACCCCTACTGTCACACTATATAAATAAATGTTGTTCTTGTTAGACTTTGGAGTTATCTGTGAAGGTGGAGTGCTGCACTTCACACCACACTTCTCTTCAAAGCTGCCTCCTTGGTGTGCGGCTCAATGGACATTATCAACACAATAACCTCCCCGGTAAAGACGCAATCACTTGGAAGTAATAAAATGGGGGTTTCCCCTGTGAACACCCAGTCTCCCAATCATGTCACACTTTGCATCACATCACTTCTCATAGCTGCTTCCCTGGTGTACCACACTATGAACTGTATTGAAGCAATAATCAACCCTGTGAAATCGCGTCACACTTTGCATCACCTCTCTCTTCTTTGCATGTCATATACTATGCACAAAGGTCGCAGTTCCTGTTTTGTGGTGGGAACACAACACGTGAAAGTGGACCAGGACCTAAATTATACAGCAACTCATTAGTTTCTGAAAATAATGTTCCTGTGGTGGGAAAACGTGTAACAGCTTAACTATAAAAGACTAAACCTACATAAAGTCTTCCTTTCAGCTATTGAAGAATATGCTGGCAAGAATTTCTACAAAAACTCTCATTGTTTTGGCTCTTCCACTATTTTCTTTGTCCATTTTGTAATATGGAATAGCTTAGTCTATATAATGTAGATCATTGCCCTGACCATATACCTAGAAATTGTATGGACTGGTAGAATATTATTTTATGGTACTCCTGCATTCTTTTAGAACGGGCCTCTCTCTGTGATTTTATTAATTATTGCAAAGTTTTCAATAGTTGAAATAGTTGGGTGATATTTTGCCACATACAGTATTTGAGATGCTCAATTATTCTAAGCTTTAAACTTTAGACTTAAAACTTGCTAACATAAACACTTCAAGCAATAAATGTGAATACTTTAGCTAACTCTTCACAACTTCTAGTGCACACCTCCAACCGGTTGTCATTAGGCAATTACTGTACATCAACCCCTGCACTTTATCAATCCCGGCCCTCCCTGTGTAGCCCCTGGCAAGTAAAGCTCAAAGTCATCCAATGAGGCATAAAAGCTCAAAGCCAGCCCTGAGATGACAACTGAACTGGGCTTGATATGAAAACTAAGGGATGACTGTCGTACCCATGAGATATGTGGCCACATTGAAGACAGCTAATTCCCTGTGAATTCAAAACGATTATTCTAGATCAAATGCCAGGAATGTATTTTCCTCCTGTGGGACTTTTTGTTTTTCTCTCCTCCTTAGCTGATGTTAAAATATTCATTGAGTTTTAACTGACTGTTGATCTTTTGATCCTTTTGACAGAATTCTAAATAACCTACAGTACCTGCAAATGGTGTCATTTTTAAGAGAAGTTTACTTTTGATCTTTATTGATTTTTTTTTATAATACACTTATTTGAAATTTAGTAACTAAAACATATTATTATGGAAAAAGTAGATGGGCAACTCTTTGCAAACTTTTGAGTCTGCTGGATAGATGACCTCAGTCCTGATTTTTTACTCTAAGTGAATTCAGTTTTCACATGTAGACATTATCTAGCATTATATTGGAAATAATCTTTTGATCAAATGGTCAGCATCCAATCAAAAAAAGTGGTTACATCCTAAAATAGATTAGCTGGTGAGACAGACAGAATGGTGTAGTGGCTTAAATCTCTGCACCGTAATTTTAATCAGGTGATGCTGCTAGAATGTAAAAATTGGCTCCGGAAGGAGCACAAAAAGTTCTGGTGAGGACCTGATAAACGTGTGTGAAAAGCGCTTATGCTTAATTGAGTCTGTGGTAGCCTAATAATAAGGTAACATCCAGCGAACCGCTCTTAAACCACAACATGGAGCACTGTATTCCACAAGATTCAGGATGATTTAACATTACTTTTTGCATGCTTGAAAATTCAAGAATGTGACTTGAGACTCTCGGAGGAGAGAATGAATAAGTAGGAGCCCCGTGCAGAAGACAGCAGTGACTGGTGCATCGTGGACAGAGAGTGCAACAATGGGAAGACGATCAGAAACATTGATCATGTCATATGTGGATGAATAGCATAAATGTAGCTGTGTCCAGTTCCCAGCGTGTATTAGTTTATGAGGCACATCTGACACAGGTTTTTCTGCTTATGTTTGCTTATGTACTTGTTTGTGAACAAGTTCACTGTGGACTTCTGGTTGGGTGAACACTGGCGTGTTTGTCTGCTGCTTCCAATTTTTGGAATCTTTTCATTTTACCGTGATGCCCCCTTTTTCCTTGTGTTCGTGTTTGAGAATTTCTGAACTTTTCCTGAGCTTCATGGAGACGTACGAATGTTGGAGATCTGTCTGTGGTTGTTGTCTTCGTTAAGATCTCGCTGCCCATCACAAGGTTTGCACGAGCCCTCATCTGCTCACGACATTTCGGTCTGTTCCAGCATCCCGTCAGTAAGTTGCTATTTTCTTTCGGTTTCTATTGGATTGTCTGTCCTTTCTGCCTTGGGACTGGCTGGCTGGCTGACTAAAATGTTTTTAACCTTATGTGCCTGGGTGATGGAGAGGTGATGGTCACGTGAAGTGACTAGTTTTTTGTTAATTTAATTTTCTCTGGATATTGCATTTAATCCCCTTTTTGGCTTATGGGCTAAGCCTCTGGATTGTCATTACTCTTGTGTATTTATGTGTTGAGCTGCTGAGTTTGAACTCAGCCTCGTATGGGAGGTGGATTATATAATCACTGTCTCGCTCTAAGAAGCATACGATGCCCGCGCTATATGCACCACAGATCTCGTCAGAAGTTGTCTGGTATAATGCCAGACAACTTTAAACATGCAATTGTTTAGCCTGTGCTGAAGAAGCATGCTCTTGAATCTACAGTTCTTTCAAACTATAGGCCCATTTATAAGCTCCTGGTTTTGGCCAAAATTATGGAAAAGGTGGTTTCTTTGCAGTTTTTTGCATATCTGCAGGATAACAGTTTATGTGAAGTGTTTAAATCAGGTTTTAAAAAAACATCAGAGTAATGAATCTGTTTTGTTGAACGTGACAAATGATATCTTATTAACCTTAGACTCGGGTTCATGTGCAATCTTAGTATAATTGGATCTTAGTGCAGCATTTGAGATGGTGGACCATAGGGTTCTGTTGAAATGGCTTGAGGGTGGAGTTGGCATTCAAGGCTGTGCATTGAAATGATTTGAGTATTATCTTAAAGACAGATATATGTCTGTTAACACAGATGGGAAATTCTTGCAGCCAGTACCTCTCATACAGGGCATTGCACAAGGTTCGACTTTGGCTCCTCTTTTGTTTTCCCTTTATCTGCTCTCCCAGAACACCATCTTTCAAAAACGTGATGTTGTTTATCATTTTTATGCTGATGATACGAAACTATAACTCAGAGTTAGACCTGACATCATTTCATCAGTAAAAAAAGTTGATGGAGTGCTTTGAGGATATTAAGTATTAGATGACGCAAAAGTTCTAACAATCAAATAAAAATAAAACAGGTAATTATTTTTGGTTCTACCACATCCGCAGTTAAAATCAGCACTCAGTTAGGCTCCTTGTCAGAAATAATTCATAATGATGTCAGGAACCTAGGTATCATCTTTGAGTTGTCACTAAGCTTTGATAAACAAATTGCTTCGGTAGTGAAGGCCAGTTTTTAGCAACTTAGGCACATTTCAAACCTAAAATCTTTTCTTTCACCAAAGAACTTGGTAACAGTTGTTCATACTTTTATCACATCTCGGCTAGGTTATTATAATTCATTATATGTGCGACTGCCCAAATTAGCTCTGTTGCGCCTTCACCTGGTTCAAAATGCAGCAGCTAGACTTTTAATTGGATCTAGAAAAAAGGATCATGTCTGCCCTGTATTAGCCTTTCTTCACTGGTTACTAGTGAGATGTTGCATTGATTGAAACATTTTGTTGTTTGTTTTTAAAGCCTTACATGGTCTTGCTTCAAAATACATCCACAACCTCCTTCACCCCTGCTTGGCACCAAGTATGACACTGAGGTCATCTGGACAACTAATCCTCATAGTTCCAAGATTTCGGCTGAAGTAGCGGAGACGGAGCTTTTTCAGTTGATGCCCCTAGCCTTGACATGCCTTTCCACATCAGGTCTTCATCCTCTATCAAGGATTTTTAAAACTCAGCTAAGGACCTACTTGTTTTTTTCCACCTTTCACTGTGTATACTGTAATGGATTGTGGGGGATGACTTTAATTGGTTGTTCTTATTGATCTGCTTTCTTTGATTGTTTGTACTGTGTTTATTTAAATTTAATGCCCCTTTTTACAGCTTTTTGACACAACATGTTTTAAATGTGCTTTTATAAATAAATATAATTGTGACCCATAATAAGAGGAATGTACAATTAGGAATGTTATGCCTTCTGACGTATGGAGTAATGATTTATCATTTTTAAATTAACTTGCCAGTTATTGGAGTACTCTGTTATTAAGTGTGTGCCGCAGTCTTTTCATGTTAATATTCATTACACTGTTATACTTAGAGGTATAGGTATAACATTTTAAAGAAATGGAAGAGGAACCTAACAGAGCCTGAGAGGATCTGCATTAAATAATGGCAACAAATTCACAAATGCAGGTTTGTGAAGCTTGTTGCGTCAGACCAAAGGGGCTTCAAGTAAGCATCGAGTAAAGGGTCTAAATACTTGTATTACTGTGTTATTTCAGTTATTTTCTTCTAACTAGGGGTTTCGCCCCCTGCTCGCTTCTCGTGCCAACTCCCCCAGCATGTGCTATTAGCTGGCTGCTTCATATCTCTGCTGCTCGCGTTGTGAAGAGGGGGGCTGAACGCACCCCATGGAGACACAGTTGCTCCTCTGAAACCCCCTCTTAAACGGTGATACAATGGGAAACAAATACACTTTTTTTTTACCTCCTCTTTGCTCAATCAGCTACTGGCTTGCTGCTGCTGCTATGCTGCGTGATCTGCATCTTGTGCGACACTTCAAACATTTAAAAGCCTGTACAGCAGCTGTCCCACTCTTTGTCTTTTATTTCCAGTCCCGGGCATGGTTAAATCTCTTGGCACAAAGTCTCGTCTCGCAGGACGTGAGTTCTTGATATTTTTTAATTTATAATTTTAAAATGAAATAAGAATCTGAAAATCTATCAACATAACATTAAAGTTCAATAACTTCTGATAAGAATGATACCAAACATATATACAGTAATCCCTCCTCGATCGCGGGGGTTGCGTTCCAGAACCCCCCGCGATAGATGAAAATCCGCGAAGTAGAAACCATATGTTTGTATGGTTATTTTTATATATTTTAAGCCCTTATGAACTCTCCCACACTGTTAACAATATTAGAGCCCTCTAGGCATGAAATAACACCCTTTAGTCAAAAGTTTAAACTGTGCTCCATGACAAGATAGAGATGACAGTTCTTTCTCACAATTAAAAGAATGCAAACATATCTTCTCTTCAAAGAAGTAAACGTCAGGGGCAGAGAATGTCAGAGAGAGAGCGCGCAAGAGTAAAGCAAACAATCAAAAAATCAATACGTGCTTTTAAGTATGCCGAAGCACCGCGATAAAGCGGCATTTTGTAGCGGAGCGTCCGTATCCTCTGTGCAAACAGCCCCTCTGCTCATACCCCCTCCGTCAGGCAGAGAGAAGCAAACAAGCACCGCGCGGGAAGCATATCTTATAGCATTGAGGAGTTTTAGTTAATATGTAATACATGCTCTGATTGGGTAGCTTCTAAGCCATCCGCCAATAGCGTCCTTTGTATGAAATCAACTGGGCAAACAAACTGAGGAAGCATGTACCATAAATTAAAAGACCCATTGTCCGTAGAAATCTGTGAACCAGAGAAAAATCTGTGATATATATTTAGATATGCTTACATTTAAAATCCGCGATAGAATGAAGAAGCGAAAGTCGAAGCGCGATATAGCGAGGGATTACTGTACGTAGGTTGTAAAATAAGCCTGATTTAAAGCGTGACAAAAAATGTAACATAAAAACATAACATGAAATTGTTGCACAAAATGGTTGCACTTTTAGGCTTAGGATTATATATAGAGTAGATAAATCTGCAAAAATTTCCAATATCCTGTTTTAACCTTGTTGTTCTGAGGCACTGAGTATTGCTTTATCAAGATAAGAAATTAAGTGATTTAAGCATAAGGCTCCAACATAATAAAATGTGAAAAACGTGAAGAGATCTAATATTTTCTGAATGCACTATATGGTTATGTTATCAAGTGTCTCTCAAAAGCAGGATTTATTAGGTTCCATATTTCATTTGCTAAACTACTTATAAGTGATTTATCAATTAAACTTTGAGGGGAAGTAAGCTATTTGGATTTCATGTAGGAGGTGATATATTTTGTTTTTATTACATATATATTTTTTGTTTGTAGTCATGTTACTTAAAGTAGTAAATTTACTTGCATAGCTCTAGTAAGATGAGGTATTGAAGAGATGGATCAGGAAACAAAGACAATCAAAGAATGGACTGAGTTTTGTCACACCTCAATATCTTTACTTTAGGCTCTAGGAGGAACTCGAGGGCGTAAAGTATCAGGACCACAAGTCAGTGGATCAATATGTGAGGCAGACAGGACAAGTAAAAAGATGTATTTATTGAACAAAGTTCCCCAAAGACAATATAAAAAAAACACCCAAGCACTGCAATAAATAAATAAGATTTAAAAAAAAAAACCTGGCAGGACCTAATCAATAACATTTTAGAATAAGTATTTGTATTGTGGGAAAAGACTCCTTTCTCTCTTTACTGCTTTTAACAGTTTTGCTCTGGTTGTTGGCCTTCCTCTCTTTCTCATTGGTTGGGGTTGATTTGATTTTAGTTTTAAGTTTGACTTAATTGTATGGAATGTTATCTGCTTTCAATATATTCAATAAATTAAAAAAAAGCTATAACTAAAAATATCCATCCAACCCCATAGCACGCACCATTAAAAAATCTATCTCTTTTTACAGGCTCTAGTGAATCAGGCCTTGTGTTAAAGAAAGAAAGAAATGCATAACCTGCTTTCTCTCTGTGTATCCAAAGAGAATCCAAATTTGCACCCACGGAACGAACCAGTAACTGAACAGAAAACTTTTTTTGTTATTATAACAACAGTGCCTTCAAAGAAGTTAGATACAAACAAAGAAAAGTTCTTTTAAAGTATCACATTGTTTGGCATTTTCTCACGAGGGTCAAAAGCAGGAAATAAACTGTGGCATCAGTCTTAAGGCCATGCCACTTTATATGGCTTTTTCAGCAATTTTCAGTCGTAGACTTTGTTTACATAATCTTAGCGTGTCTGTGTCAGTCTGCAGTGTGCTATTGTGAAATGTATTCCAGCAGTCTGACATTGAAATTCACTGCAACTAATCAGTGATTTGTTCTGACTAGTGAAGCAGGTTTGATTTTGTCTTTAGTTGTAGAGGCGGACATGATTGCTCAAGCAAAGACAAGAATAAGGAACATGGGTATTTTGGACCACACAACCACAAGACAAACTTTGTCTGTCTGACGTCTTGTGTTTTACATACCAAGACAGAATGTAAAAAAGAAAAGGGGCTTAGATTGTGGCTCAACTCGGTGCACTTGCTAACCCTTTTTATACCATCCACTCCATCTGGCAGCATGTTATTGGCCTGTGCTTGAAGTTTGGCAGACAGTTGCTAAATGCAACATGCCCAGCAATTTTCAGTTTAGTAAATTGACATGGTCCAACAACAAGATCAGCAATTGCAGTCGGCAAGTCTGACATGCACTACACTTAGAAGTCGCATAATGTGACATTGGCTTTAACAAAGGAGACTGGTGGTGTGAAGATGTGGGGCTGTGGTGTAACTGTATACTGAGTGGGTGGGTTAGTTGAACTGGGGACCATGGAGCTGACTGCATAGTTGATGCTTTGCAAGGTGTTCTTATTAACATGCTTTCATACATCGGAATGAAAAGGTTAATAGTATTATCATTTTCACAAATCCATAAAGTTTAAATTTGACTACTGACCTTTTATGTAGCTTATGTGCTTGACATATCTCTTTGACGGTGGTCATTTTTAATTGGACTTAATTTAACTTCACTTGGCAGGGACATCCTAATTATTTTTTTGTCTGGGACACATCTTTTAGTGTTTGAGAGAGAATAACATTTTCCTGTCAGATAGTTTGCTTATAACAAATGTGCAGAAATCAATGCAGACTTTCTTTAAGGGTTTACTCAAACGATGGTCAGTACACACAGGTCATTTGATTGTTGGCCAAAGTTGACAGCAAAAAAAACAAAGTTGATGTTAAAATGAAACTAAGTCTTTGAACTAAATTATCAGCATGCTCTTGCAGGAATTTAATACAAGGTTTTTTATTTGTAGTTCTGTGATTTTCTATGTGAAACCATCTTTTTGGCATTCATAATGTTACATGTCATGCAATGTGAACTTCAGTTTCAAAGTAATATGCAGCATGGGAGGAACACATATGGCAGTGCATAAGAAAATAAGTGTAGAAAATGGCTGTGCTTGGAAGAAAGAGTTGACCAAATCATTGAACCAATGATAAAAAAACTAATAATTAAAAATAATAATAACTAGATTTCGGAAACTGTTATTAACATATTCCTGACATATTTAAAATTCCCATATTGCATACCTTGACATAAATGGGTCAATATTTTAGTGGTACATGATTTCTGATCACAGTTATTGTTTGGGATCTACACTTTCATGGCAGCAGGTAAATTGTCTGTGGATGGGATTTTCAAGTGGGATATTTTTCTCTGTCACTACAAAAGAAATTGAATGGATCCAGGAAAATCATGATGAATTCAGAAAATGCAATCCCTAGATCTTTGTCTAGTTCAGAATGTGTGGGATATGCTATTAGAAGTAGAGATTGGCCATCAGCTACTTGTACTCGGACATTTTAAAGTTGTCATTGGTTAGCATCCCTGTGCCACACTTTTAGCACCTTCTTGGTTCTATTATCTTGTTAGATTCAGACTATTGCAATAGTAAATAGGGCTCTAACTTAATACTGATATTGACAGTTCAGACCTTTATTTAATATGATTTCAATAACCTGAGATTAGGGTTACGAGGTATACCCATACTGAAAAAGTACCAAAAAATCCAATTTATAAAACAGTACGGTACCAGCATTTCTGTATTTTTGTTACCAGAAGTAAATGTTTGTTTCTACCCTTTCTGTTCAATGAATGGTAGACTACAAAGTAAATAATGTGCTTTGACCTGACCAAGACTTGACAGTGGAACCCCCTCCCCCCTATTGTTTGTCATCTTCTAAACTTCAAAGAAAACCACCATCCTCCTCTTCAATGCGATTAAGACCTCACGGGGGACCCTGCTTCAGTATGATGAAGACTTCACGCAGACTGGATGCCCCAAGAGAGAAGTAGCATGAAGTACAGTGTGATGGCTTTGTGCACCAAGAAATGCTGAACAGATTAAGATGGGGTTGGGAGGATGGAGTTATCTGTTATTTACTCTTCAGGGTGATCAAGACTTCATGGGGGACCCTGCTTCAGCACGATCAAGACTTCACACAGACGGGATGCCTCAAGAGAGAAGTGGCGTGAAGTAGTACAGTGTGATGACTTCGTGCACCAAGAAATGCTGGGCAGACTAAGATGGGGTTGGGAGGATGGAGCTATCTGTTATTTACTCTTCAGTATGATCAAGACCTCATGGTGGACTCTGCTTCAACACAATCAAGATTTTACATACACTTCATGCTTCAAGAGAGAAGTGGAGTGAAGTAGTACAGTGTGATGGTGGAGGACAGAGTAAGATAGGGTTGGAAGGGTTGGAGTTATCTGTCATTTGCTTTGAAACAGTTTTGGTACTGGTACAGAGGTCCAAAAGCTAGTATCAATACCAAAGTCAAAAGTTCGGTACCAATCCAACACTACTTGAGATGGACCAGTAATCAATACAGAGTTGGTTTCTGCCTTACGCGCAAAGCCTTTAGGATGGTCACTGGCTCCCCATGACTGTGGTGTGAATAAACAGGCCAGAGAATGGATAGATGAATGTTTTTTTTTTTAATTACATATTAGCCAAATATAAAGATTTCTTTATTATCTTTCTCTTAAACAGTTGTATATTAATGTATTCAAATGTTGCATGGTAATGCTACTGTTGTGTATTACTAAATCCGTGTACACTCTCCAGTGAGGAGCTCTGTATGACAATAGACTGAACTGAGTATCATCTTGATGTCCCTGACAGGTCCTCTTACACCCTTAGGGCATTTTTTTCAGCAATATCCGCCTGAGGGGAGAACTCTAAAATAAAGCCTTATTAGTCAAAAATAATGGAAGGACAGTTAATTTTTCACCTAAATCTGACAGATACCTTCTCAAATGTGATAGAATTAGTGCTTGTGTCAAATTTAAACATTGCTTTACTTACAGACTCTTGCTAAAAATAGCAAAAAAACAAAGGCGGACATGGTGATTTTTTTTTTTTTTAATTTTTGTTTTCTGATGCAGTATATCTCATGTACAAGTAATGTAAGGTCAGTTTTTTCATCTCTGAGGTGTTCCCAGATATACCTATAACCTATAACTATACCTGTCTAAAGTTTCATGTTCGTAACACAAAGAAAAAAAGTTACATTATTTGGCACCATGGGCAACCCTTCCACCTCCCAAATCTTTCCAGGCAGGGATGTCCCAAATATTAATATGAATTATACAAAATGTATATAAAATAAGATAAAATATTTATATAAAATATAATAATTTCTCACATACACACAAACATTTATCATATATGTACAAGCACACACACACACACAAAGTCACACATTTTCATTTATTTTGCTCACCTGTGGCTCAGTTTTTTCAAACGTGGACATGTTACCTATCTTTGCAAATGTCTCAGTCGAAGCTATGAAATGGTATGAAACTTGCAATGGCATCACTTATTAAGAGAGAGCCACCCACTCATAAATGGCAGATGGCTGGTGCCAGTCTGTCGTGCCCAGCTGTTCTTTTATGGAGGATAACTCACAATTGGTCCACTGCAAAAAATGTGGTAGGGTTTGTTTTGTTCATTAGGATCTGCTGTAAATTTTGATCTATAACTATATACATTCGCTGTTGTTAAATTACATGCGAGAACACACGTAAATTCGGATGCACTCAATGAGACGGGAACTTCATTATGCAAGCCTAGGCTACTCCTTTTGTTCAAACATGGCCATGTCATGTGCCGTTGGAAACGTCACAGTCTCAACTATCCAATGTTGTGAAGTCTGAGATGGTATGACCAGTGAGCAAGAGCCACCTTCTGAAGCGCCAGAAGGTTAGTACGAAGTAAGTTCATCCTGCTGCTGATTTACAGAGAATTTCTAAGGATTGGTAAATCACACAGTAATGTATTTGGGCTTGTTTTGATCAGGAGAACCTGCTGTAAATACTGATATGTCACTTGTATATTTTAGCTGTTGTTTTGTGAAGTTATATGCAAGAGTATGTGAAAATTCGGGCAAGCGGCATGGTGGTTTCTCCGGTTTTTGGTCCGTGTTGCACATTTGGAGCAGCGGTTCAATGCATCGGTTGAAATCTTCTCATTAAGTCCTTTCCATTCACGTATAACACTGTGGTATTCCTTGTACAGAATAATTACTATGGTGTACATTTTTTTTTATGCTGACAGTTTATCATGCACTCCACATTTCATGCCAGGTTAAAAGTCAACTGTACATACTGTAACAATTGTGATCACTATGTGTGTATAGTAGACACTCATTGCTTGACAGTGAAGCATTGTTTGTGTCATTGTGTGGCACAGTTTGCCTGTATTATACGGCAAAATATTTTTTAAAACATTTTTGAACCTTACCTGGCTACTTCGTGTTTAAGAGATTTAAGTAGCCAATCAATATGTATTAAACACTCACTTCTGTCCAATGGCTCACCCTTCTCTGGTTACTTTTCCTCAATGTAATTTACAGCAAAATAACAAGAAATATTTTACATGAGTGCAATCACACCAGTGACTTTACTTTTTCTTTAAAAGAAATTCACCAAATAAAACGTCTGCTTCACCTTCTGCATGCACTGCAAAGCCTCCTACTCGTGTTTCTAACTTTTCTCCATCTGGAAATGGAAAGCGCTAATTAGATTACTAAATGTCTAAGGGAAGGCAGTGTTTACTCCTGTACTTGGTGTCCTGTTTCCAGTTAAAATATTCACAAAGTCAAGGCCACAGTGTGATCGGGGGACATCTGTTTGCTTATTGGATGCTCCCAACCTCAGTTGCAGAGCTATAAATGAAATTCCAAATTAGAACTCTTATCCACTTCCAGAAAAAACTGAAACATCACTTTTGCTCACAAGTTTGGGTAATTAGTATGCTTGTTAAGTAGAGACACACGATATACAGTATGCGTTGCCTACAGCTACCTTATGTACTATAGTCTGTGGCTGCTTATAAGAAATCTCCTCTAGGAATAACAAAATGTTTTTTTTCAATGCTTATTTTAATCTTCTTGTCTCTTTTATTCTGGAAGTTCCTCAAACTAGTAGCATAAATTACAGCATGATTCAAAGAAAGGACAGGGTGAAAAAAAAATTCTTCTTGTTGCCTTATTGACCTTCTTTAGTTCAGGCTCTTGAAGGTTGTAGCAATGGGTTTAATGCTAGGACTGTCCCTGGACACAATCTAGGTTATCCTATTGTATAAAATGTAATTTTATTATCTTGTATCAAAGTCTTTTTATTACGTTAGTTATAATTATCATACACATGAAAGAGCAGTGACTCATATACGGTAAATGAAGTTCTTTGCAACATACCTTAGGGTTATTTAAAATGACACTTTTTTGATAGGACTTGCCTCAAACATACACCAGAATTAAATTTTTGCATACTATTTACGCTTTTTTTTATTGGATAAATGAGGATAATCAATAATAATTACTTTTAAAACTAAATAATTGAGATGACAGCAATATCCCAAATGGCAGACCCCCATTCATACTCTTTGAAGAAGCTGTAAGATAGAGAAAATTTAATTGGAGGCCGTGCAGCCATGAGAGGGCCAAAACACAAGCTACATCTGAGTAATCAGCTACTCCAGCGTTACTTTGGCTGTTTGCTTCAGGTCATTGTTATGCTGAAAGGCGAACTGTTGCCACAGGTCATGTGCACTCTGGACCAGGTTTTCCTCAAGGACCTCTCTGTATTTTACTGTATTCACCCTTCTCACATTCCTGACCGGTCTACCTGTTCCTGCCGCTGAGAAGCACCCCCCAATTAGTTGATGCTGTCATCACCATGCTTCACCATAGGGATGGTATTATGGAGTTGATGAACAGTGCCTTGTCCTCACCAAACATATTGCTTGAGTTATGGCCAAACAGTTCAGTTTTCTTCTCATCAGACCAGAGAATTGTTTTTGTCATGCTCTCAGAGTCTTTTAAATGTCACTTGGCAAGGGTCGCTTCCGTCTAGCCTCTCTACTCGTAAATTCCTGATTAATGGAGTGGAGTCCTTACGATAGAGTCTCCCAACTCAGCAGAGGACTTCTGAAGCAAAGGTCAGAGTGGCCATTAGTTTCTTGTTCACCTCCCTTTCTAAGTTTTGCAGTTTTGCCAAGCAGCACCAACTCTAGGAAGAGTTCTGAAAGTTCCAAACTTCTTTCATTTCAAAATAGTTGAGGCCACTGTGCTCCTGGGAATATTCAAAGCTTTAGAAATGGTTTTATATCCTTGCCCTAATCTACTGTATTATTTACCTTAGTTTTTCCACTGAGGCATTCAGGGAGTTCCTTGGATGTCCTAGCATGCAATGTGAATTATTTAACCTTACATCCACAGGTATACGGCGTTCTTAACAATATCCAGCCAATTCAATTTCCCACAGGAGGATTCCAATCAGGCTCTAGTCAGATCTCTTTCACCTTACAGTTAGGTCACCAGAACTATGATGATATCTGCAAAGTTTATGAATGTTGGGAACAGTCCACATTAAGTAACTTTCAATTTCTGTTTTTGTGGTTTGAAAAAGGTGTTACATTATTTTTCAATAAATAACCCAAACATGCTTGCTGCAATAAACCAATTAATACAATTTATTCATAAAATAAGGGTAATAGAAGATGGATGTGATTATATGCAAACAACACAAAACATAAACTTCAATAGCTTAGTATGATCTTTTTCTTTCCAATAGAAAAAGACATCTTACATGCAAATTTTATTTCTTTTATTCTAATTTAAAGAATATTGGTCTTTCAGTTGGTGAGGTGAATAAATTCTTTAGCCGGTTATAAAGTTTCTAGGGCCTGCACTGTGATGACGGTGTTGATTTCTTCACAGTTATTCTGCACTGGTTTACCCCTACACAGGGCCTCTGTGTGTGTGTGTGAGAGACATGCTGCATTGAATGTTCCTACTCAATTTTTAGTTACTTTAATACTAATAACCAGAATACATTAGCTGGATTTGTCCACTTATTAAGTTACAGTCAATAATTCTTGGAATCATAGTAGGTGTACTTATGGTTTGGTTTCTGCTAACTTTGGGTGTAGCCAATGCTTTTTCCACATCATTCTGGGTCAGCTTTCTCTAGCAATCACAGAAGGATGCTTAGCATGTTTTTTCTTTCTCCTCCTTCATTGCTTTGGTTGCACCTTGTGGTTGCAGGCAGTAATGCAGTTTGTTTTGAAGGTTTTACACACAGTGATTCTTGTTTGCTAGCATAACATTTATGCATGCTGGGTAGTCAGTTATCAGTTGACTCCCAACTTCAACAAGAGGGAAGTGTTGTTTTATGTACAGTCTCTCTTTCTTGTGCAACTTGTTTTCCTTCACCAAGGTTGGACTTGAGATACCCGTGTCCAACTCTGTTACAGACAGCCTTCTAATCTTACAGTCCCCCAACAGGTTAATCTTCAGAGACAAAGGCATCGCTATAGCTTTTGTTTTGACTACATCCTAGGCAAACGGAGTCCTGCTAAGGAACAGCAGTTACAAGCCAGTCAAGAGCATATAGAAAATATGGAGAGCACAGAGATGGAACTTGCAAGGGGTTATAAAGGAAGGAGACATTGGACATTTGGACATGGACGTTTCCTATTTGTTTCTTGAGTGCACATATTCAGAAGATTTTGTTTGACAATTGTAGCAAAGTTTTGTCCATCAAGATTGCCAAGTGTGGAGTTATGGATCTTTGTTGATTAACCAAGTGTTTAAATGGTGCATCATGGAGATATCTCTGGATATCATTTGCCTGTCACCGATCAGTCTTATCAGAAGAGACTCAGAAATTACTTTCCAAATTGCTTTCCAAATGACACTTGGGCTAAAGTTAAGAGGGTCTGGCAGCTACCTCTTAAGTAAAAGAATCATGTGCCAGAGCTAACCAAAATGAGTAATGCTCATCTGTCCTACAGCAGAAATAAGTTAACATGTTAGCCACAACTGCTCAGTCTAACACTTCAGCAGTACATCTAAAGAAGTACATCTCCCCTTCTGCAGTTTTCTTTAATTATCTGAAATGATTAAAATGCTGATTTCGTAATAAAAAGCAAGACTGCACCATTTACAGGCGTGAGGTTGTGTGCACTATCCCCATGTACTTAACAGACTTAATATTTAAGGCAATGGGACTTGACGGCCATACTTGTCACATACTGTTTTACTCAATGAACAGATGAAGTAAAAAGGTATACTAACAGATCGCTCGGAATTCTGAGGCTCTCACCCTACTAGTGACAGCTGATGAATTATAAGCATAATAATACTAATAAAAAGATTGTATTGATTTTATGACAAAGCTTTGTAAAGATGCCGTTTCAGATCTGCAAAGTGACAGCTGCTGATAACACCTATCAGTACTTGAATTCCTCTGAATTTAATTAGATCTGAGAGACCGATCGTCTGAGAAACTGCGTCTGATGGCCTCCAGGGAGAGGCTGATCTTTCAAAAGAATTATGTTAATTTGACCATTTTTTTTTTTTTTTTTGCAGCTGTTCTCATAGTGTTATCAGAAACACAGTTAATATACCACAGAAGAAAATCCTAGGTAGTTACTTTAAAAGAAAGAGCCACATTAATATTGTCATTTTGCACTACTACAGCATTTTCAATTATAATTCTAGGCTTAATTAAAGGCATCCAGACTGCACCTTTCATTCTGCATTATATAAAGTGAAATATGAGTTCTTGGTTAGACTTCTGAACTTTTACATCAGTCAGTCAGAGTTTTGTTTGGTTCCACCAAGTATAGAATTAAACAGTGTTCCTTGCTGTAATAACCTGAAATTGGAAGGATCTGTTTTTTACAATTGCTTATAATTGATTCATTTTCTGAATTAATTTCTCTCTATTATAAAAAAAAATTGTGGAAAGGAAAAGCAGGGCGACGAGACATGTTCTTCTCGGAAGTTCTCAGAAGACACTTAAAAAACCTGCGAGATGCAAACAATATCAAATAAGAGCACAGGTAAAGGCACATAGCACACAAAGATCCTGTGCTGCACATATAAAGCGTATAAGGACAATACGTTCTAGATGAAACGTCAACGACTAAGCAAAGAAGAAAGAGCAGTGCGGAGAAAAGAGACCCAAAAGCGTTGGAGAGGAAAAAAGGCAAATAAGAGATTATGAAAGCAGTGGAATTCGAAAGGCTCAAACAAACGATGGCGCAATACACATGCAGAGAAAAGTAAAGAATATGAAAGCAGTAAAATTCGAAAGTATTGTAGCGTTCCAGCCAGGTTGAAGACTTTTTTTGTTTTAAGTAACTGTTAGGTCCGATTGAGGAAGGGCGGAGTACAGCACGGAAGACTGATAGCGGGGTATTAATTGATGCGGTAAGGGGGTGAGACCCGGGGCATGAGGGGTTGGAAAGGTTGCTAGAAAGTTGTGTTTGGGGTTATGAAGTCAGCAATTGTTCAAGTAAAACTTTTATGACACTTTATTACATCAGTCACTACAGTATCAAAAAAAAGACAGCAAAAGGAAATTAATCATCAGGACCAAGTGTAATTGAGCATCATTCAGTGCACAAAACGTAGATTTACACAATAAAGGACCATAAGTTATGAGAATCTGTGGTCCCGCAACAGTTAAAGCAACGACAAGTTTAATTTCAAAGACAACACAATTCGGTCAGGTGCATTTTTATGATCACAGAGAAGCGATGCAAATTTTAACAGACAACAAGAAAGGTAATGTATATATTCCACGAATAACATTAGACACCAAAGGAGATTTTGATATGCCATTCGTATTAAAATGTTTACAGTTTCCCGAGAGAATAGCTTTTGCTATGACAATTAACAAATCCCAGGGACAAACATTAGAAAAAGTCAGATTATTTATTAGAGAAACAGAAAAAATATTCACTCACGGGCAGTTATACGTTGCGTTGTCGCAATGTGTCTCCAAAAATGGAATTAAAATTCAATGCGATCTTGAAAAAAAGATAATTCCAAATATTTTTTTTTAATGAAGCTTTAAAGTAAAAGTGCAAATAATGAAATTGAATCAATTCCAAAGAAAAAAAAAGCTTTTAAAATTGCATATCCGATTAACCAAACACGGGTTGGTGAGCGAAGCGAACAGGGGGCAGAGCCCCCTAGTATTCTAAAAGACAAAGACTGAGGACTTGAACTTATGCCACAGCAAGAATCCTACATGATGAGTAACTGTTAAAGGTATGGCAGTCTAGATATGGACAGAATATCTTATTTACATTTTGTTGCTTATCGGACACTTACATCCATAGGGACTTTTAAAAGAAGTCAACCTAATCAAGTAAACATTAATCTAGGAGCTTGTTTGAGAACAAATGTACAGAGTTACAAAAACTGCTCAGTAAGACAGAAGTTCACGCAACAAGAGTGTTTTCAAATGCTCCTTAAGCTAGGAGCTACACAAGAAAAGACTCTACACAGAGGTGTCATCACTAGATGCTTTTCATCAGCAGACATGAGTTTTGGAAGAGGAGTATTAAGATCTCACAAGTGTCTCCATTATGAGGAGGTGCTGATCCATTGACTACTCTGTAGGAAAGCATGAAGGATTTGAACTTAGCACTTGCTTCTACAGGGAGCCAATGTAGTGATCTGAAAAGAGGAGTGTCATGAGCTCACCTTGGTTTCTTGAGCACAAGATGTGCCACTGTATTTTGAACCATCAGCATTGGCTTGGTGACTCAAGATGCCACTCCTGCCAGCAGCTGTCTAGATGTGATAAGTCCAAAGCCGGGACCAGGAGTTGTGATGCATACTTTGTCTTGCAGATGCTGTATAGAGTGTATCTGCAAGCGTCAGAGACCATTGTGACATGGTCAGTGCAAGACAGCTGGTCATCGATCACTCTAAGGTTGCATGCAGATTTAGCAGGTGTTAGTGATAATGAGCTGTACAAAACAGAAAGTGGTTGCTGAATAGATGGTTGAGCTGAGAGAACAAGGAGGTCCATTTTTGCTAGTTTGAGTTAAAGATGGTGTTCCTTCATTCAGGTTGCTATTTCAATGAGAAGTACAGAGATTCTAGGAGATATTGTGTACCTGATAAAACTGATAAGAAAAAAACAGGGGACAGGATGACAGAGCCTAGTGAGGATGTGTATAGAGAGAAGAGGAGAGGAACCAGCACTGATCCTTGGGTCACCTTAATATTTGCCTGGTACACACTTGACATTTCTCATTGCCGGGACACATAGTAGGATCTGTTCAAGAATCAGAAGTCAGACTATGTAAGGGCAGTCCCAGTGATGCCAATGTATCTCCTCAACTCAATATGCTAATAAACAAAGATGAAACCCCTCCAATCAACGGGATATGGCTGCACAATGAGGAACAGCAGGCTACCTATTGCAAATATTTGACATCTGACTTGCTGTTAGTAGCACAACCCAACCTGCTTCATGTTTGGCTGCAGCTGCCACCTGTTGACCTGCAGAGTCAATATTGTCACATGTACAGAGTATAGTGAAATTCTTACTTACATGTGCTAATCAGCATTCAGCATATTGAAACTCTCCAGCGCCTTGAGTACTGAGTTTTATTACCTTATCTCAAAACATTTGTCTTATTTATACGAAATTACTACCTTTCATGTAGAGCTTTTGTCAGAGACAGTGGAGCATGATTCAGTAAGGGTAAACTGTTTGGAAAGGTTTATGGATGCTGTGTGAAGAATTGTATGGCATAGGAACAGAAGATCAGCTGGTGCAGATAAAACATGAAGTTAAAAAGATGGACAGAATGAAAAAATACTGTTGTGAAGACAGTAAGTGGTATATTATAAAGAAGCAGGATGATGTGCCTTGGGTAAAAGAAATAAAAATGAATGATTACTTCAAGAAAATGATATCAATGGAAATGGTGACAAAAGACTTGATATGAATGATGCTTCACCTCCTTGCTTACAAGCTCAGCTAAAGGATGTTAAATGAGCTCCTGATATTGAATTTTCTATAACAACTGTAACATGTATTGTAAAACAAGACTACAGATTTTAAATCTCGTTCATTGTTTCATTATACCCTATCTTTAAGTGACCTCAGCATTGAATCAAGTGGGTTTAGAAATGGTTGGGTGGACTTTGTTCTATTAAAGTGTAAATACTGTCATCCTTCAGCATCTTCTTCTTTTGGCTGCTCCCATTAGGGTCCATCACAGCGGATCATCTTTTTCCATATCTTCCTGTCCCGTACATCTTGCTCTGTCACATCCATCACCTGCATGTCCTCTCTCACCACATCCATAAACCTTCTCTTAAGTCTTCCTCTTTTCCTTTTGCCTGGCAGCTCTATCCTTAACATCCTTCTCCCACTATACAGTACCTAGCAAATCAACGCAATCTTGTGTCTCTGACTTTGACTCCCTACCGTACAACCTGAGTTGACCCTCTAATGTACTAATTTCTAATCCTGTCCATCCTTGTCACACTCAATGCAAATCTGCATATTGATCTGGCAAAATTTTCCTGACGTAACCCTCCTCATTTATCCGGGCTTGGGACCAGAATGAAGAAACACACTGGATTGTGCATCCCTTGTGGCTGGGTTGTCACCCATCAACATCAATTAGTATAAAATCCACCAAAGTTCCTTCCATCCATTCCACACCATTTTAAGTATTCAAGGGAGCCTTTAAATGCAAGGCAGGTACCAACTGTAAACAGAGTGTGAGTTTCTCACAGAACACAGTACCTCATCGTAGAATCAGCAACCTTTTATGACCCTGTGAACTTTCTCTAGACACTTGGTTAGGTCCTGTTTTATAGAGCACATGCCATAAAAATAAAACTAAGGGCATGTACTAATTTTAATGCTAATTTTTTCCAGTGGACATCAGCTTTTGAACAGTTCTCTTCCTCTAAATTTGGTGGGCCCCGAGGATTTTACCTTCTGAGACAGTTACTTGATTGTTATTGCTTCCATGTGGTCATTCTGTCCACAGAGGGCTAGCCATTTAGAGTGGTGTGCTATACAGCCTTCTGGTGTGAACCTACCTTTACTCAAAGCCAGGTCTTGTATTCTTTCAGCTCCTGACAACTTTCTGCTAAATGGGCAACTTGTTAAGATAACTATTATGAGGTTATCAGTATTTTCTATCCAGAAAATAGTTTGTATAGAAATAAAAATGATGATAATGTTCCTAAAGCTGCATTTATACATCTGTTTGCCCATGTTTGGTATCATTTGAATTCTGTCAATCTCAAGATCATGCTACTTAGGTTGTCATTGAACTACCACTATACCTGACCTTTACAGGGCAATCTGTACCCCATCTTCACATCTGGGGCCTCATCCATAACGGCATGCGTAGAATTCATACTAAAACATGGCATAAGGACAAAAGCGAAAATGTGCGTATGCACAAAAAAATGCAGATGCATAAATATGTGCGTTCGCCATCTTCCACGTTCTTCTGCTCCATAAATCCCATTCAGCGTGCAAAGTAATGCACATGCACACGCCTGGTGCCACTCCCCAAACTCCTCCCAGAATGATGTCTCTTTGAATATGCAAATCAATATAAAAAGCCCTTAAGCTCAGCATTCTGTGAAAAAGCAATGGCAAAAGTACGGGGGGAAATAGAAGAATTTCAGTGAATACCAAATGGAGACAAGGAAAAACGTACTATTTGTTGGTTTAAACAGAGTGTCAGGGATGCCAGGGGCAACAACCTGGCCAGGACGCCGTGAGAGACGGGATGTGGGTCTGCGCCCACCCTGGATCACGTGGAGGCCGCCTTCCTGGTTGCTTTGGGGGCCATGGATTAAGAACATGGAAGCCCCACCCTGCAGGGGCCCGTGGTCACCGCCAGGAGGCGCCCCAATGCCTTGGGGACCAGTTCCCTCAGTACTTCCGCCACACCAGGAAGTGCTGGGGGGAAGATTAGGAAGGACACCCGGAGAGCTGCCGGGAGAACAGCCGGCACTTCCGCCACGCTGGGGCGTGGCCAATGAGGGAATGCCGGGAGCCACCTGGAGCTCATCCGGGAGACTATAAAAGGGGCTGTCTCCCTTCATTCAGTCGGGTGGAAGAGGACAAGGCAAGAGAGGAGAGTGGAGGCGGCCCGAAGAAAGGCATTAGAGTGGCCAGGACTGAGTGTTGGGATGTTTTGTGCACGGAACTTTTATTTATTTATTTGTAAATATTGTAAATAAAACGTGTGGTGGTGAGTAACAACATCTCCGCCTGTCTGTGTCCAGGTCAAGTCCACAAGAGCTATAAACAAAATGAAGTTGATCGAGTGACATAGAGTGTTGGAGAAACTCGAAATCTCAAGTTTACAAAGTCGCACAGTGCGAAATAAAAAAGAAGTTGTCAGATATCAAAGTCGCTGTGAAAAGGTGAGTTGTAGCCCACCATCTGAGTTTCATATGAAAACTTATTAGGGTACAGAGAAAAAAATAGGCACATAGTGGGGATAAAAAGCACAAAATGTCAACTTTAATCTTGAAATTTCAACTTTAATCACATAGTTTATTTTGTCATTAAAGTAGAACGTCATAAACTTTACACACATTAAATGCTTTTTTTTTGTATTTGTTCTTCTATGTGCTCTATGTGTGTGAATCACTACGTGCTTCTTAAACGGGCTTTCTCTTCCTCTGACAGGACACAGAATCCATTACCATTCGTGATATTACAGTTCTCTGAATAATTAAAATACTGAGATGTATACTTGATATAATTTTCATGATGACAGGAGTTAAAGGATATATTAAACATGGGAACATGGTGGTGCAATGATTGTTCATGCCTCACGCAAGATGCTTGCTGAACTATGCGTGACCATTGATGAAATACTTTATTGCAGCAGTACTATCTGTTTTAAACGTACTAACCCCCAATTCCTGTCCTTACTTTTCTTTCTCCAAATACACAATTGCCACACAATAAGCTCTGTAATAGGCGTTAAGCCATCTGTAAGCTCAGAACGACGATTCTTCAAAACTTTTAAGGAACATTAAAATATCTCCGTAGTACATGTTTAATTATTCTATCCATCTATCCTTCCAGTGTCGCACAGCCCCAGCAAGAATATAGCACAAGGCAGGAACAATCCATGAACAGAGCACCAGCTCCTTGCTAGCGCTGCGGCACTGTGTCCTCATACAGTATGTTTAATCATCATTAACAATATACATTATTTAAATGACGTTAAAGTTTTATCTGTATAATATAATAAACATATTTTGCTGCATTTCATCTTAAGAATGCTATCCTCATCATATGTAAATACGTGCTTTATAAAGTGACTCAGGTTGTGCAATATTATAACTGCATCGCAAGTTTACAATGAGGTAATTGTACTTACAAGTACAAAGCATTCTACAAGGAGCACTTGATGGACTGACTGAGTGCATTTATAAGTCTTGGGATGAAACTGTTTCTGAACCGCAAGGTCAGTACAGGAAAGGCTCTGAAGCGTTTGCCGTTTGAGAGCAGTTCAATAGACAGCATGGCTGAGGCAGCGTGTGCTTGATGCTGTATACCGATAATTCTCTTTCCGATCAGCTGCTGTACAGCTGTGATTCACACACAGATACAGTGACATAAATACTCCAAGTGGTGCAGTGAGAGTAATATGGAAAAAGATGATCCACTGTGGCAACCCCTAACGGGAGCAGCTGAAAGAAGAAGAAGAAGGTGCAGTGAGAGTAACAACACTAAAGCAGCTATGGTATTTAGAATAGTTTGACCATTCTGTGGGCCATTATATTGTTACAGGTTAATTATAATCAGATGCATTAAATTAATAAACAGTATATGGGTAATTTCAGAGTATTTATAAAGCCATGTCAGGGATGTGGATCTAAAAAAGAAAGGGAATCCACATTGGAACAATAGCACTGCTTTGACACTGGGTGCCGCCAGTTTGCAAAACCGAGCAGAGAACTTGTGTATGCCAAGCATTTAGCTAGCGTAAAAATGTGCGTGGATTTACGCCAAGTTTAGTTTTTATACATCGTAATTTGAGCATGGAAACGGTCTTACGCAAACTTTTTGTGCATACACACCATTTATACATAAGGTCCCTGGTCATTAGATTTGGGTAATGAATGAAAGAATGAGGAGACAAGTATAAGTGGCCAAAATGATGATGCTGCATAGCGTTACTGGGCTCACTCAGTGTGATAAGATGAGGACCTTCTTTGGACTGAGAGGAGGTAATCTGGAAATTTTAAAGTGTTAGGCTCTCCCAGGGTGCATCCCATCAGAAGTATAAATGGGACTGGGTTTTATTGGTAAAAGACCAGGGGCAGACCCATGTTATACTAGAGGTATTTTATCTCACAACAGGACTGGGAGTCTGGAATATGTAGGAGATATAAGAAGTTGCTAGGGAAGGAGAGGCCTGATTTATCCAACTCAACATATTGCCATTGCTACATTCCCCAAGAAGAACAGTATGAAAAAAAGGACAATGGTTATGAAGATGTTTATGGTGGACTGTGGTGCTGGGAAACACCAGCAAAGGTTACAGTCCTTTGAATTTTGCATAACCTTCCTGTGGATTTTCTTTTAAAATAACAATGGCGATCACTTGGTAGTGGGTCCATAAGCATGTCATATGAACAGCTCAGTTCATAACAGCAATCAATATTTGATACAGGGAAAGCAAAGCTTACAAAGACATACAAAATAAGAAAGTTACTAAGACAGTTTTAAAGTCTTTGGTAAGTAAACTGCTGTATGATTGAGCTGTCACCATTTTAAGGTGCAGCGGCAGCAGCAAACCAAAGTTACACATAAAATCTATAAATGGTAGATTTCTCATCTACTATGCACTCAGATTATGTGTGCAAATCAAGTTGTTTTATCAGTCTGACTGCACATCTTTAGGAGGAAGCTCTTAAGGACAAATGGAGAACTTAAAAGCTCTCCACACAGTAGGCAACAAAGGACAGAAGTGAATGTGAGCCATATGACATGTTAGACAACATTCACTGTGTACATACAGATGTAACAAGATAAACCGAAACATTTTTTGAATCCTTGTGAGTTAATTTTATGCCATCTTTGAACTTATATCTTGGCTGCACACCAATGCAAATCAAGAGCAGACTTACGCAGTAATTTATCTTGAGTCATCTGTGAAAATATGCCCAATGGGAGACTTCGTATCTGTTCAGTGTTTCTTCCTCTTCCCACATGCATGCATGTTCATTAAATTGTTCACTCTAAATTAGTGCAGATATAAGTGTACACAATGATAGACTGACAGCCTGTCTAGAGTTGGCTCATGCCTTTCACCCATCTTTGCCAGGATATTTCCTGCCTTCTCCTTAATTAACAATGTAAAGTAAAAGTCCAGTTTATAAATTAATGTGATCTTCTCAGGGGTACACAGCACATCGGAGGAAGGAACTGAACTGGCTGCATTGAGGTTTAAGGTCCAGTGCTTTAGATACAACCTTGTCTTGTAAAACCATTTAAAGAGGATCTACCTTACACAGATCTCTCTCATTTACCCAGGGGTCTATATCAAGGTAGCAGTCCATTCACCAGTTTTTCTTTTGTTATTTTCACCCCAGCCTACATCTGTCTTAAATATGAGTCCCTTCATACCAATGAGGATGTGGTCACATTGACTCTGTTGCTAAACCTCACTAAAGTAGCATGCTGGGCTTTCTATTTGTTGAGCCACAAGATTGGCCTCATTGACAGCAGCTCAGTCCAGAGACTTCCCATAATGTCTCCATAAAACAGTCTTTGCTTAAGACAGCTCCATCCTGTGTAGCACATTAAGCAGCTTTGTTTATACTGTTTGTATGATAAAAGTACAGTTAAGCTAAGAGCCCTGCCCATGGTGATATGGTGAGACAGTGAAGGGACATAAATACTTCTTGATCACATACTCTATCAGTCTGAAAAACCAGGCCCAAAGTCCACGATGAGAACAGAACTCTCATTAATCTGACTGCTTGAGTCATTCCTGGTAGTGCTGTGTGCCCTCTTCCTTCTGCCTTCTGTGGTGGTTGCATTTGTTTTGGCTGTGTTCTGGCTTTTCTTGTGTTTTAAAGGAAAAAGATAAGGTTGGTAGGAAAATTAGCTGCAGACTCTAGTCATCTAATGTGGTGCACACCAGCAGGTTTTTTGCAGCCTTTTGTCTCTGGTAACAGTCTTGACTTACACTTTATTTACTCACGACTCAGTTCTTGATGATGCTTTCATGTTCGACTTGTCACCTTGGAGACTTTTTTTACACAAAGCTGAGATGATTTATTTCATCTCAGGCATGGGGAGTGCTGCTCTCAAGTGCTTGTCAGATCAGCTCCCCTAATTGCCTCACTCAGACCACAAGTGAATCACAGCGGGTTGGATTGATCTTGCTACGGCCGAGACAGTACATGACAAACAAGAGCCAAATATTACATGAAGAAGTGGGGTGATGGAGTGACAAGTAAAGAGTTATCTGTACCAGTGAAGATTGGAAAAGCATGGTGTACAAAATAAAAGGAATTTTCACATGACAAAAACTGTATATAAACTGTGTAATACTTTAATCAGTCTTAGAATTATGCTTGATCTTGAATACATGAATAACAGAAATATAATGCCTACAAATAGTATTCAACCCCCTTGAAAGTTTTCATACTTTATTATTATATGACATTGAATCACAGTGAATTTAGTATGGCTTTTTGACACTGATTAACAGAAAATGACTCTTTAATATAAATGAAAACAGATCTCTGCAAAGTGATCCTCCTTATTATTTATAAGTACAAAGCACTAAATAATTGATCTCATAAGTATTTACCCCTTTCAAGTCACTATTTATTAGAGGCTCCTTTGGAAGCCACGACTGCCTCTGTGTGTGCAGGTTTCTCCCTGTCAGCTTAAAACATATGGACACTGCAATTTTTTCCCCATTCTTATTTGAAAAAATATTCAAGCTCTGTTAAGTTGCATTGAGATTGTGGGTGAAGAGCATTTTTATAGTCCAGACAAATTCTCAATTGGACTGAGACCTGGGACTTCATGTATAAACGATGTGTATGCACAAAAATGTCACATGCACCCATTTCCACACACACTTTGAGATGTATAAAAACTAAACTTGGCCTAAAGCTACATACATTTTCACAGTAGACTTACACTGGGCGTACGCAAGGTTTTGCTCAGTTTTGCAAAGTGGCCGTCTGAAACAGAGTAAACAGAGTAAACTTTGATCTGACCACTTCTTTTTTTTAAGGCACTGTGCAACTTTCTGAACTTGAATGTTGAGTGTCTCTACCATGTGTATCACTACATAACTTCATTTTATTGCTTATACCACGGCTTAAGCCAACAAGCTTTTTCCACATTTTGTTATGTTACAGCCTTATTCCAAAATGGATTAAATTCATTTTTTTCCTCAGAATTCTACACACAATACCCCATAATGATAACATGAAAAAAGTTTACTTAAGGTTTTTGCAAATTTATTAAAAATTAAAAAAACTGAGAAATCACATGTACATAAGTATTCACAGCCTTTGCTCAATACTTTGTCGATGCACCTTTGGCAGCAATTACAGCCTCAAGTCTTTTTGAATATGATGCCACAAGCTTGGCACACCTATCCTTGGCCAGTTTCGCCCATTCCTCTTTGCAGCACCTCTCAAGCTCCATCAGGTTGGATGGGAAGCGTTGGTGCACAGCCATTTTAAGATCTCTCCAGAGATATTCAATCGGATTCAAGTCTGGGCTCTGGCTTGGCCACTCAAGGACATTCACAGAGTTGGCCTGAAGCCACTCCTTTGATATCTTGGCTGTGTGCTTAGGGTCGTTGTCCTGCTGAAAGATGAACCGTCACCCCAGTATGAGGTCAAGAGCGCTCTGGAGCAGGTTTTCATCCAGGATGTCTCTGTACATTGTTGCAGTCATATTTCCCTTTATCCTCACTAGTCTCTCACTTCCTGCCGCTGACAATCATCCCCACAGCATGATGCTGCCACCACCATGCTTCACTGTAGGGATGGTATTGGCCTGGTGATGAGCGGTGCCTGGTTTCGTCCAAACATGACGTCTGGCATTCATACCAAAGAGTTCAATCTTTGTCTCATCAGACCAGAGAATTTTGTTTCTCATGGTCTGAGAGTCCTTCAGGTGCCTTTTGGCAAACTCCAGGCGGGTTGCCATGTGCCCTTTACTAAGGAGTGGCTTCTGTCTGGCCACTCTACCATACAGGCCTGATTGGTGGATTGCTGCAGAGATTGGTTGTCCTTCTGGTAGGTTCTCCTCTCTCCACTGAGGACCTCTGGAGCTCTGACAGAGTGACCATCGGGTTCTTGGTCACCTCCCTGACTAAGGCCCTTCTCCCTCGATCGCTCAGTTTAGTTGGCCGGCCAGCTCTAGGAAGTATCCTGGTGGTTTTGAACTTCTTCCACTTACGTATGATGGAGGCCACTGTGCTCACTGGGACCTTCAAAGGAGCAGAAATTTTTCTGTAACCTTCCCCAGATTTGTGCCTCGAGATAATCATGTCTCGGAGGTCTACAGACAGTTCCTTTGCCTTCATGCTTGGTTTGTGCTCTGACATGAACTGTCAACTGTGGGACCTTATATAGACAGGTGTGTGCCTTTTCAAATCATGTCTAATCAACTGAATTTACCACAGGTGGACTCCAATTAAGCTGCAGAAACATCTCAAGGATGATCAGCGGAAACAGGATGCACCTGAGCTCAATTTTGAGCTTTATGGCAAAGGCTATGAATACTTATGTACATGTGCTTTCTCAATTTTTATATTTTTAATACATCTGCAAAAACCTCAAGTGTACTTTTTTCATGTTGTCATTATGGGGTGTTGTGTGTAGAATTCTGAGGAAAAAAATCAATTGAATCCATTTTGGAATAAGGCTGTAGCATAACAAAATGTGGAAAAAGTGATGTGCTGTGAATACTTTCTGGATGCACTGTATCTATTATAATATTTATGTATTCATTTTGCTTTGTCGCAGACACACATCTTTGATGACACTGCATTGTTTGTCATTTTTTACTCTGTGTGACACAAGGGCACTCATGTGGTTAGTTAGTTTCATCACATGCGTATGTGATTGTAGGTGATGTTTTAATGTCATTTTTCCAATAAATCAAATGGAAGGATTCCAGTATGTTTTTCAGTTTTGTAACTGTTTTCCTTTCTGTCAGTCTTTTTTTGGTATGTTTTGTTTAGAGCATTTAGAATTTTTTAAGATGGTTCCTATTAGCTATACTTTTTTCCATTGTTTTGATGTTTGTTTCTGTTGGTTTATTGTCTTTGTTTTTTCTCTTTCTTGTTAGTCTGGCTTGTGATAAATATTTTATTGTAAGTTAACAGGAGCTAGTGTATTTTAGGCAGATACTCATGTTGTCTAAATGTTGTAGAATCAGGCAAACAAAGCAACCTAGTTTGGGCTTTCAAAAAAAGGGTACCATAGTACTTTATTATTAGGTCAGTGTCAGGGAATGAAAGAACTACAACACAAATTGGCTTCCTGTTGTGAATCACTGGTAATAATTTTATTGGAAAACCTCGTTGGCACTTCCAGCAATTAATAGTAATTTTATTTTCAGTGCCGGCTCATGGGTTTGACCTTGAGCTGTAAAGACTTATAACAAAGGTTAATTTAAAACCTTCACCTAATTAGGAAATTACAATAACATAATTGTACATCAGAATTGTGGTAGGGTCAGGTTTCAAGAGTAAATCGTCAAGGAATGTTATATAAATAACATTACTTCATAATGAACTGTATGTAAGAATATTGAAGGGGTAGTGAAAAGAAAGTTACATAAACAGTGTGAATAATACTGATCTGTATTTATGTATATTATAAAATAAATGCTTAAACAACTTTTAGTGGTAATAAACAGTATGTGAGCGAGTCTTAGGCTGCGAATAAAGTTACAGATTTATTGTTTCAGATTACTTGGCCACACTTTCTAATTATACATAAAATATAAGGAACATTCTTAAATGTAACTTTGCTAAACTGCAGATTTGCCATTTGTATGCTACTAACATTTTTACAACTCCTATTGTATAATGTTTATAGTATTTCAATTGCTTACCTTTTGTCCCAAGTTGCAAAGTCTTATGCATTAGCATGCTATCTGATTTAAGAAAACACAGGAAAAAGTGAAAGAGTTTTGGGCTACCAGATGAATAGTTCTTTTTAATAAGGGGTAGTCTGTGGTTGAGGTATCACCACCATTGGCTTAGTGAACTTAAGGTAAGAGCTGAACTTGTCCACTCCTTTGCATCATAGCAGATGCCTTTGTGACTACAGCAAAAAGATCCTTTAATGAGTTCCTATGGTGAGGTGGCTGAGCTGGTTGACATTTCTGGTCTTCATATGGGTGAGTGTCTTCAGTTTTAAAGGTGAAGAGAATAGAAATGTGACATTCTAGTGTTTTACAAAACCCTTACCTGTACTTTGATCTTGTTGGGATCTGCTAGCTAGTCTAACTCATGCCATCGATCAACTAATACATTATCTACCTATTACGTTTGGGCCTGAAATATGAGTTCAAGTCAAAGCAAAATAAACAAAGACATTTAATCATTTTACTGCTTGTTCTGGATATAACACAGTAGTTAACCTTTCTTTGTTGGTGCCTACAAATATGGTCTTGTATTCGTGGAACCCCAAAGAAACATACTGTACAGTAGATCAAATAGCAGGAAAAAAGGCAAACACAAAGCTGTGGTATCTCGTCCAAGCCCCTTCTATAATGTATTACTCACATCTAATTGTAATCACCAACATTAGCTTTGGTATTAAAGCAGCAAGAAAAACTACTGGAAAGCAGAAGTCGAAAAATATGCTGTAAATGAAATAAAAATGCAGAATGTCGACAATGGCTTGGGGTGCCATAGGGTACCCGGTTGTTTAATGCTGGCGATTTTTTTGAAAGTCAGTGCTCGTGTTTATAAAGTTACTTCTAGGAACTGCACTAAATGATTGACTAGGATAAGAATTTGTCCTACAACAGAATAAACCATGAGAAGACTCCTACACTCATCCCCAGCGAGAAGTAGGAACATTTGAGAATGAACAGAGTCACAATTTTACAGCAGTCCAAGCCACAAAAAGGCACTCATGAAGGTGTTTTGTAGTTTTTTTGGAAATCATGATAAGAACATAAGAAATCTGACAAATGAGAGGAGAACACTCGGGCTATCAAACTCACTTGATACTTTCCTAGCTAACAGCTAAGCTGTCCAAATATCTCATCCAGATACTTTTTCGGTGAAGCTTTGTAGTTTTCCGATACTAACGGTAAAGCTGTCTTCACTACAAAGATAGTACAAATATTAATAATAATAGTTGTCACAATAATAATATTCAAAGTAGTAGTACAACAAAGCATAAACTTAATAGGATAGGATTTTGTACTAAGCTGCCCATAACTGATGCCACTTTGCAACAACATCAAGAATGTTACTATAGTAGCAAGCATTTTACCCTGGAGAAGGGTGGGGGTGGATGGGTGATTGACAGCAAAATGTCACACAGGTAAATAGAGCTCTGCATTCCATGAACAACTGGAACATTTGTGTTACACTTTTCAAGCTATGGAAGGTTCAAGAAGGCAGGTGGAGACTCTCAGGGTATTGGATAAAGCTTGGCAGAGGATAAAGGGTGACACACAAATCTGGAAGACAATTGGGAACAGTGGAAGAGTGAACATGACTTCAGAAAATGTGCCAGAATAGCTATGGCTAGTATGAGTGTAACTGTTACTTTATGAGGTGTTACCAGTGGCCATAACAGTAGGAAGGTGAATATTCTAAAAATATGGCTGTGGACAATTTATTGTTAAATAAACATGCCTATTATTGGATTTTACTTTTATATGGTGTGTGCCTCAGTCTTTTTGTCTTGGTGGTCATTACAATACATTGTTCATCCATTACCATCCGTGTGTTGATATCACTTGTGATTCACGTATGTGTACTCAACCACTTTGTGGCAATGATCTTCAATTTGTGTGTGTCATTAGTCACAGAAACAACTCCAGGAAAACCAATGATTTGCATGAAAACAGCTTGCTTTAACATTATCTCACGTGGAGCGTATACATTTGTTTATGTCCTCACAGTTTGTATGGGTGTTCCAAGTTTAGTTCAAAATGCAAGAAATGATTAGATGTGACATACCCAAATCATTGCTATTGCAAAGTTGTATTTTCCCTGTGGCCAAAAAACGTAACATTATCAATCCTTTAATTTTGGCTGACAGCACATGACTTCTTCAAAGAGATGGAGTGATCAAGTGATGTACAAGATCTATTACAAATATTAGTCCATCTCTGTCAAGTCAACACGTTTTTGCAAGTTTATTGTTGTCCAGCATTTCCTAAACATTCCTCCTTTCCTGGAATGGGCATGTTGCTCTCTGCCTTTATGCTATCTTCCGGCAACTCGTAGCAAGTCAGGACAGTACATGAGCTCTCCTAAATCCTGATGAAGTTAGGAGTAGTTTCCTAAATTAGAAAAAATGATAATATGCTACTACTAATGCTAGGGTAGGCCCAAATTGATGTTACTCTGAGTTTTTTTGCCAT
Organism: Polypterus senegalus; assembly: GCF_016835505.1. Classification (NCBI taxonomy): domain Eukaryota; kingdom Metazoa; phylum Chordata; class Cladistia; order Polypteriformes; family Polypteridae; genus Polypterus; species Polypterus senegalus. The sequence goes on along the minus strand of NC_053162.1, from coordinate 152,767,117 downwards.
TTAGGACCATTTTCCTACTCTGAGGTGCTTGATTGTTTTGTGGAAAAGACCAGAAAGGATAAACATAAAGGATGTGCCTATGGTGACCTCAGGGGTCATCTGGTTGGTCAGACAGTGGTAATCTAGTTAGTCGGAGGTGGTCTTTTTGGTCAGCTTTTCCTGGGATGAAGATGGAAGTGTGAATCGGTTAAGCTGTTGTGCATTCTTCAAATCCATCACTATGTACCTTTTTAATAGGTCCTAGTCAGAGGTAATACATAAAACACAGCACAGTAATACATAATAATGTTTCTCAAAAACACCGCAGACATAAAAAAAAAGAAAATGCACAAACCTATAATATTTAAAACAATATACGAGAATCTATAGCAGAGTCTGTTAGCTATTAGTAATGAAATCAAAGCCAAAACAAATTTAGATGACTGTAAGTGAAACACAGAAAAGGTAACAAACTGTTTACAGAAGAGAGCCACAGGTCCTGTCAAATCTGATGTGAAGGTTGACAGAAAACTGGTATGATTTGTTTTTTTTTTTGTTATTCAGTGTTTTCTCAAGTTTAAACAGATTTCTGTTGCATGAATCATTTCTTATTAAGTTTTTTGTGGTCCCTGAATACAGTTCAAGCATTAGTTTGTTGTTTTGGAGTAGTTTTTGTAAATTTAAAAAAATTATTATTTTTTTTTTTTGACATCACCTTGTTTGGTTTCAGGTGCCACCATTTTTCTACCGCATTGATTTGAACAAAAGCCTCAAATAATAGCTTCGCAGTCATGCTTGCAGTTTGTTCCTGATTAAAGTTTTTTTGATATAGCAACAATGAATTAGGGTGTAGGTTTTGGTTAGATGTCAGATCGGATACCCTTTCGTTTAATGACTTAAAACTGATTAAAACTGTACTTGCTCATTTTTTTTAGCATAACAGAGACCGCCAGGCCTAGACAGAAGCACACTTCAGTTTCAAAAATCCACACAGGTTACTGACGTTCTGTTACGAATACCACGGTGATCTTGAGTTTCATACCCATAATCCATACAAATATGGTTATTTTACTTCTTCTACCCAGTGACTCTCTTTCCTGCAATGACATTTCATTCTTTCTAAAATTCCTCTCTCTTTCTGAGCTGTCATCCCTGAATTTAAAACTGTATTAAGGTGGAACTTTGTTGAACAAGCTGGTTTCAGAGATGGGAGATCAATGATTGAGCAGATATTTAACCTAAAATGTTAGCCAAAAATCAATTAAACTTAACCAAAAGCTTTAAACATCTATATCATTGATTTTATAAAAGCACTTGACAGCATTAGCCATGAGTATATGTGGGAGATTTTGAAATTTTGCCAAGTGCCAATAAACATAATAAACTTTACCAAGAACTTATAAGACCAAGCAGATCAGTGGCTTTATTAGAAGGAGAGCTGACCAACTTCTTCTGAACCACAGTAGTAGGCTTTTGACAAGGTTGTTTTCTATCACCAATTTTGCTTTTATTTTACTTGGAAAGAATTATGACTGAAGCTCTGAACGAACTGACAAAGGTTGATAATGAACAAAATGAAATAAGTGTGTTGTTTCCAATCAATTTAAAATTTGCTGACAATATTGACTTAATTAATAGAAAAGTAGAAAAACTACAAAAAGTACCCAATCTTGTTGCCAAAGCCAGCAAGAATTATGGAATGACCATCAATGAAAAGAAGATGGAAACCATAGCATTTTGAAAGGAAACAAAGTGATCAAAAAGTTGAAATGACCTTTAATGAAAATAAACTGAACAGTGTTGACAGTTTTAAATACCTTGGATATGAATTTACTTGATAACAATTTCCTGTTAGAAATAATACATAGGATAGCTCTGGTTACAGCTGCCTGCTGAAAATTGAAATCAATTAGGAGAAAGTGAAATATAATTATTAACATAAAAATGAGAATTTTAGAAGCATGAAAATTGTTGGCCTTGTTATAAGACTCTGAGCAATGGATAATGAATTTAGAAGAAAAGAACTTGATTGGGGCATTGAGACAAAATACTACAGATGGATGCTTGAAATCAAATGGTATGACAGAGTATGCAGCAAAGAAATATGGAGAAGACTGGTTGAAACATCAGACATAGTTGATGTGATTAGAAGTAGACAGATGAAGTGATTCAGTCATGTGAGCAGGATAAATAAAAAGATATGGGCCAAATATTTAATGAGTATTTATTATGGAAAGAGACCTGGAATAGGTAGACCGTTGATTGTGATGTACTGTTAATAAGAAAATTTTGGAAAAAGACGTGTTTTTACTCAGAGAGTTAGTATACAAGAAGTAATACAAGATGTTCGAGAAACAGAAAGTTGGAGAGAATTGTGCGTCCTATTGGTGCCTCAATGGGCCATGGGTCATAAATGAAATGACTGATTTGTTGACTTAGAGCAAAATGTCTCGACAGGTCAAATGGGTGTGAATTGCATTTCACAGTGTTTACATTAACAGTATTTAAAGACAAGAGCAAATATTATATTCAGATACTTGAGATTGCTACAACACAACTTAATCCGCTTAATTCCAATTCTGGGTTATGTGGAGACAGCAGCACCAAATGTTCTGGATATGCAGGTCTTTTGAAAAAAAACACCGACTAACGGGTGTCCTACTTGTTAGAGGTCACTGGGGGATGCCAGTTTTGCATGGCTTTCTGTGTAGATGGAACCTCATTTTGTTTGATCTTGTTGGAAAGTTTTTAATTTAAACATTCAAAAAGGCATATGTTAACAGACCTAAAAGATTCTTTGCTTGCTTTGAAGAGCCTATGGTTTCATTAAAAATGTAATTTAATTTAGGAATTCCTTCTGAACCATTAAGTACTCTTGTAAGTAGGTCCCAAGTTTTTGTTAAAAATAGATTATCTAATATTGTTTTAATGATTTTAATTCACAGGGGGTGTAGAGATCCAGAATTAAAGGATAACATGCTCAATTCTCCATACCCCTGGGTTTCTCCAAAGGCATTAACAACCTCGGGAATTGAGACTTCTGGCAGACTCAGAAAGACAAACTGCTGTTAGTTCAGTGTAATGAGTGAGGATGGATTTCAAACTATTTTTGCCATTCTTTCTTTTAGTTCAAATTACAAACTGTAGTTTTAAGGAGAAAAAAAAATAATTGCTTGAATAATGTCTTCCAGAATCGCACTTGTATTATAAGATATTAAGTGTAAAAATCATTTTCTTCTCTATGCTCTTTTGAGTGGATGTACAATCAAGATTATATCCAGCGAATGTAAAAGAAACTGGATTAACAAGGTTCAGCAAATGAATAAACGAATAGGTGGATCGGAGTTGATGTCTCTTTAATGGGCCTTTAGCGCTCTCCTGAATTAGTGGTCATTTCATTCATTTCAATGTTGGTAATTCTCATCTTTCTCCATTTTTTGTTTGAGAAGTGAAATTTATGACAAGTTACATATATCTTTTGGCTTTATTGTTCTCTCATTAATAAAATCAATGTAGATTGTTGTTAATGCCAAAACAAAAAAGAAAACTTTATTTAATTATGCAATTTGTATGCTGTTGATATGCAGCTCTATGTGAAGATCACTTTCTTATGCACATGAGAGGCCCTACCACCTGAAACCTTCAGGTGTGGAACACCCAGCACATACTGTAACTAGAAACGTCATGCTTTCATATTGAAATCCAATTCTTGTCAGCCTGACCACTGATGGTCACTTGGGACAGCAGGGGTCATCTGTTAAAAACCCTAAATGCTCACAGGTGCAGGACGGATTGTGCTAAAAGTGCTGCAACAATCCCTATTAGAAAGCAAAGTAGTCTCTAATGTTATAAAGATGATACAGCTTTAAGGTGTGTAAGAGCCATTTTCCTAGTTCTATAAAATGTATGAATATTTACTAGATGATAATGCATAAAATATGGGAGGTTCCTAAAACCCCCGTGAATAGAATTGAGTTGGTATTTTCCTGTCATTTCTTAACAGTTTTTGAGTAAACAATGTTCTTTAGTAAGTGTTTTGCCTTGCCTTGTGTAAGGTATAGAGGCATACGGTTTTTTAACCGTGTCCTTGAAAGAATTCCTTTCATGCTTGAGTTCGTGCCTATGTACGGTACTGAGCTTGGCGCATATCTAAGTGCCAACGGCCTAAGGGTCCTTTGAGTGTAAAGTAACTCGTAAATTAAAAGATCTAAGTTTTGAACCGTATGTTTAAAGCATACAGAAGAAGAAATAAATAACCTTTAAGTACAGAAGTAACCAAAGCTTCATAAGAAAAACTAAGTTTATAGAAGATACATTTTTCCCTTTTTTTGCCTTTATTCTTTGTGTGTAACTATTTTTCTTTTTATTCTTGTATGGATTATTTGCCTTGAACTTTCACTAAATATTTTTTAAAACGAACTTTTGGACTGAGAGACTTCTTCGACACGCGTCTTACCTGTGCCTGACTTCACCTTACGCAAAGCGGCTACAAGGTGATATAAAGCTACTGTCAGTTTGTTTGGGTTAAACCAGGTTTGTTGAAAGGATGTGTGCATTTGAAAAACAACCACTCCCAACTCTCCACTGGCATAACAACTCCCCTATTTACATGTCATCTATTATTTAGGCTACTGAATGACCTTCAGGAGCGTAGACGCCTGAACCCATCTAAGCAGAATTACATTCGAGACATCCTTTATTTTATTTTCATATAGTTGTACGGTAGGGAGACCAGCTATGTTATATGGGTTGAAGACAGTGGCACTGACCAGAAAGCAGGAGACAGAGCTGGAGGTGGCAACTTGTCTCCTCTTCTGCCTAATCCCACAAAGAGCCAGAATCTGTAAAAGCCACCTACAACTCCTCAGACAGATTTAGTCATAAAGACACCCGGAATATGATTGGCCATCCGACTGCCCAAGACAGAGAGGAGAAAAAGAGAGTGCAGGTAGGGTGGAATGGATGGAGAAGAGTATCAGGAGTGATTTGTGACAGACGGATATCAGCAAAAGTGAAAGGGAAGGTCTACAGGACGGTAGTAAGACCAGCTTTGTTATATGGGCTGGAGACAGTGGCACTGACCAGAAAGCAGGAGACAGAGCTGGAGGTGGCAGAGTTAAAGATGCTAAGATTTCAATTGGGTGTGATGAGGATGGACAGGATTAGAAACGAGTACAATAGAGGGTCAGCTCAAGTTGGACGGTTGGGAGACAAAGTCAGAGAGGCGAGATTGCGTTTGTTTGGACATGTACAGATGAGAGATGCTGAGTATGTTGGGAGGATGCTAAGGATAGAGCTGCCATGCAAGAGAAAAAGAGGAAGGCCTAAGAGAAGGTTTATGTGGTGAGAGAGGACATGTAGGTGATGGGTGTAACAGAACAAGATGGAGAGGACAGGAAGATATGGAAGAAGATGATTCGCTGTGGCAACCCCTAATGGAAGCAGCTGAAAGAAGTAGACTTAATTTTATCATCAATTAAATATGCTTTCTTTGTTTGTGATATTCCTCTGTGTGTTTTCCTCTTGTGTTTTGTTTTGCTGCAGGCCACAGTAAATTGTTGTTACTTATAAGTGATGAGCGATTGCCGTGAGTTGGTAAAATTCTTTATTCCAACAGCAATACACCTTTGTAACCTCTCACTATGACTGTGACTGCACTTTTTTTATCTTCAGCTAAGTCAGGATTTTTCTTTCTTTTTACTAATTCTTGGGTTTATTTGTGGATTACAGTGTTTATCATATTTTTTATTTGTTCACCTTCTGCAAAAAGCCAAGTTTTATTTATCTATCTAGGTAATGTTGCAGCTTTTCAGCTCAACCTCGAGTCATATTCTGACCTGTTCACTGTCTGTGTGAAGGATATGTGTTCTCCTCATTGTCTGTGGAGGTTGTCTCTAGTGGGTCGGTTTACACTAATGAGTCAGTAATTTGTAGGTTAGACTGACTGATAAATCGGAATTGGCCTGGATGTGTGCCCTGCTCAGAAGTGCTCCCTTCTCTGAGTGCAGTATGGAGAGATTGGCTTAGGCCTACTGTGATCTTGATTTTTGAATAAGTGAATAGAGTAAATGAAAGAATGAACAATTGGATTTTTTGTCTGTATTTGTTTCAATAAAAAGTTTAGGCCGATTTGGTAGTCTATCTGTGTCAAGGTTGTGTGTTCTCAGGTAGACTTCAAAATAAATGTCTAAAATGAATTCCTTGGGTTTTAAAACAACCTAAATAGAGATGCATAAATTGACACAAACAATTCAAAGAGGTGCTAAAAAAGTTAAATAAAGAAACCAATCACCACAGCCAGTACAAAATCTAGAAACAAAATCTACTGAAGGTTATGCCACATTATCTGACATTTCCAGTGATTTACAGTCAGAGCACTTTTGTGATTTCCAGTTATGTAATTTCATGTCACCAGTGACTTAGTCCGCAATTTAGCCCTACAAAATTTGATATGCTTGATTTTGTCTTAAGTTATAGGAGCAGCTTCATGTGCATATGAGAGCTAATAACCAATGAGCGCTCACCCAGAAGTATAATGCATACTGTATCATGAAGCTACGAAGAAAGAAACACAGGTATTTTAAGCCTAATAAACAGAAGAGTGAGATTCATCTGTCTAATGACATGCATTTTACAAACCATGACAAAAAGGATTAAAAAGAAGAAACGTGTAGCGGTTGTGGTTAAACTCACCATACCTGTACAGCCTTCCAATGGGCACCAGCTCCATCAGGCAGCATGTTATTGGCTGTCAGAAAAAGAACAAGTTCGCAATACTTTGGAAATATGAAAATATGCTGGAAAATCATCATTAAGTCATCTAATTTGACATGCTCTGCAATTGTGTTATTATTTGACATCCACTGTAAATAAAAGTCATGTAATGTGACATTGCATTAAGACCAAATACTCATAATATCTAAACTGTACTTACTATAATGATCTGAACTCCTCAGAAAACAATGAGTCCGTGTTGGACCTTAGCCCTCAGCCAGAATATAAAGTTCAGTGTTGAGGTCAAGGTTGGACCCACCTCTTTGGATTCCATCCACAGAACACAAGGAACATTTAGTAAGTTAAGTACATGATACAATACCGAGTAATTAAACAAACAATTAACAAAATAATAAAATTACATAATTTCAATTAAAACAAAATCAATCTGAGATGCCCCAGTGTCTGTAGCTTTGGGCATCACCGGATTTTTAATAGACTAGAGGACAGACTAGAGCAAGTGAGGACAGAACAACAACTTAAAGGTGCAAAGTGCATAGTGCTTGTTTATTAAAAGCAAAAACTGTCCAAACATGCAGTGCATTACAAGTCTTCAATAAATAACAGTTCATAAACAAGCCATTAAACAATGCTTAAAGTAAGAAATAAAACCCAATAAATATAAAACATCTGAGGGTTAAAATTAGTCACACAATCAGCCACTCTATAAAACTTGTTCACCAGAGTGCCTTCATCTGTCTGTCTGAGTTGTTCTTCCATTAAGGCTCTTCAACATGTACAAGACATTCCTGAACCTGGCCCTGTTTTGACTCTCTGTCCCAGATGCCTCCTTTTGGTATCTTCTGGGTTCCCTTAAGCCTAGCTCAGTCTTCCTGCCACCTCCTTTGGTAACCTGCAGAAAGCTCTGAGAGCCCTTGATCACTGCTGCTCCCTCTAGCTCAGCAGAATTGATCACTTCTCAGAAGGAATCACCTCTTTCGCTCAACTCTGGGGCTTCTCCTGACTGGTTTCCTTTCCTTCTCTCAATAGAACTCCCTGCCAAATCTACACTCTCTCTTTCCCCCTCTTCGTTTATTCCTTATTCACTTATCAACACAGACATTTTATATGCTTTTGCAAATGCAGACGCTTCTGTCAATGGGCTATCCTTGATAATCAGGGATGGCTATGCCAACCGCTCTTGTGTACATGAATGGTTAATTGTTTCATTCCCTTATCAAGCATTCCATGGCCGGGCATACTTCTCAATACTCAGAAGTTTCAGCCGCACTATTTTATTAAAAAGACCTGTACTTTCTTGATCAACCATGGAACTATGGCATGCTGTGAAAAAATATAATTTAAAAACAGAACTAATATAACATGAAAAATAATATGACAAACAACAACAGCCACCTTGAGCCAAGATTCACCCCCAGGGCTGACATATAAGAGCAGCACTGGGTGAAAGGTAGGAATGTAAAATAGAGTTGTTCATTCATCACATGTTATATTTAATGACAAGAAGCCCAAATACTGTTCCTCTATTAATTATTGAACCAACTTATTTAATCCAGTTCAGTATTACAGAGGCAGAGCATAACTCTGGAGCATTATATACAGGAATCAAACCAGCACATCACACAGTATATTCATTCACACACATCTTTACTGACCTGTGTATGGCTAAAATGCTTTTTATCCACCCATTAATCCCCTCCATTACTAAACCGAATTATCCAGGTTGAGATAGGGCCTAATCTGCTTGCCACAGGGTAATGGAGCAATGCAGGAATCAGCCTTTGATAGTATTTTTTTATTTATAGTAACATCTTTCCACCTTTACAAACAAAGTCCCTGGAAACAATAAACTGCCTTGTCAGTGATCACCATTTTTGCATGCTTACTGAGGAGAATGAGGCTGAAGGTCAATCCACTGTCGCTGGAGACAAGTGTGATGTGCCCTTTAGGGTCTGACTCACAACAAGCAGACCTGCCCTGATGATGAGCCGCTGAGAGCTCTTAACCACTTTGATTTGAGCTTTAAGAAAGCCCTGCTGCTATTAAGCTGGTTTTATCCACAGCAGGGGGGCAAAGGTCACTGTAATCACCAATAATTAGTATTGAAGTGATTAGGGCACAAAATCAAGTAGGAGAATTAAGATTTAATGGCCAGTCCTCCGCTAAATAAGGCCTATTGAACTTTATTCAAACCGACAATAATAAGGGCCCTATTCTTTGAGCGCCTCTCACTCGAAATTTAGATACTTGTGCAATCAAAGGTTACTGACTGATGGGAGGGAAACTTACACACACCAAAAAAATAATGACAACAAAGAAAACAGACACTCTGTGAAGCTTTGGCATGAAATGCTTCTTCTTTATTTTCATGGATAAATGGGATATGAAAGCTTTTCTGACTGATTCTTGGTAGTATTATCTAGTCCCCAACTGTCATTATAACCTTCCGAGGCTCTGGCTTCTCATCATTATGAAAATCGCAATATAAGCCTTTTGACAAAAATGAAAGGAAGAAAAAAACATGAGATTTCTCATTATTTAAAAAGTGGGCTAGAATGCAAAGATTTGGCTGGTCTGCCTCAGTGAGTCTGTTTTAAGAAGAACTGACCCTTAGGCTTCTGTGGCAGTGTGCACTTTTTCAGTTTTAGAAACTTGGGCACAAGGAAGGTGTAGATGCATGTGGTAGCACAGACTAGCAGCTCTGGGGTGTTGATGAGGGAATTGGTGGAGCCCACTTTCACATACCGACATACAGTTTAATTGATTTACTCATTAGCGCCCTGGGGTACATAATTAAGCCCCTGCACCCATAGTTGTGATATAAAAGGCGCATAAGAGAGATCAAGAGAGGGAATGAGAAAATGGAAAAGACAGTTTTCAGCTTAATTGAAAGAAAAGGTAAAGACAAAGGATCGAGGCTGAGCAGGTGTCGTTACAATGAAAAGGCAGGCAGTCGGGAAGTGGCCCAGAGAGGAGTGAGCGGATGGTGTACAAAGGGCCGGGTCACTCCTGTTCAGAGCTTAAGAAGCAGGAGCGACCAACTGTTCCAAGTAGGCTCCCCACTAAAGGCCAAGGAGAAAGGCTTGTGGGATTCCTTTGTGAAGGCCAAGTGATCGTGGAAGGAACACAAGCCAGATTTAAAGAATGACTGCACTTCTCGAAGGTCATCTGCTGCTGTTATGGATAACTCAAAGGGTGAACAAAGGAGATGTCAGTGTGGGATGGAAGCACTAAGGCTCAGGACAGTTTTAACAGACAGATCCTGATAGTGCTGTTAAACCAATTTTTCTTTGTATTGTTTATTTGATTATTTATGAGACTTTTAACCTCTGCCGATGCACTGATAATTATCGAGAATTATTTATTTATTTATTTGTGAAAGATTTGCTGTACACTTTATTTCATTTTGGAACACATGTTCGGAATAAAAGCACAAAGCACTTTTACACCATCTCTTACTCTGTGTGTGTGTGTGTGTCCTCATTGCCCAGTCTATCTCAGTTTACTTGTAGAGAGTAGCAGGTTTAAAGAAATAATGCCAACTACGAGCACCCAGGCATCACATCCTATTGAGTTATTTTAAAAGTCTGTTAGCTTGTTGGGTACTATTTTTTTTACTGTTTTTTTTTTCTCAAAACGGAAATACCTTAACATTTGTGGTACTCACTTACTTCAGAAAGTTAACAATTATTAGCTGGCCAAAGCTTATAAAACTAGTCCCTATCAATGGCTACAAACCAACAGCACTCCCTCTCCTATTGTGATGTCATATTTGTAGAGACTGCTGATTGGACACATTAAATGGAATATGTGGATAGCTTTAGACTACATTGCTACTTTTAAATTAAGGATATTCTATCTCTGGCATTTCATACCATTCTCATTTATTATATTTCATGGACTACAGTTCAGTATTTAACCATTGTACCATCAAAGCTGATCACCAACCTCCTAGATCTAAGACCTAGTGCCTGCCTCAGTAGCTAGATTTTTAACTTCATGAGAGGCAGACCGCAGCATGTGTAAGATGTCAGCATCACTCCCTTCTCATTGATTCTTAACATCAGCAATCCTTGGTGAGGGCTGTGTAAGGATGTGAATAAAAACCTGGCCGTGACCCTGCCTGATTGCTGTGTCTGTGTATAAGAGAATAGTAGATCCTGCTACAATAAATAACCATGTTGTTCCTGTTTCAATTGGAATAAAGTTGGTTTTGCTAAAGTACTGAGACTCAGCCTCATGTTGTGGGGTATAAGACAGAGACTCACACATTACAACATATTGAATTGAAATGACTAAAAAATAGAAACAGGCGGAATCAACGACTTAACAAACAACTTTGCGTCCAGCGCGGAGTGAGTGAGCAAGAGCAGGATAGTGCACAGTAAGAAAGCAAGAAAAAAAGGATTTAAAAATACATGATGCATTATTGTTGTTATTATTGTTGTTGCTATGTTAAGTCATTAATTTTGTTGTTTTGTATTGTTTATCACTTATTTAGAATTTTGTTAATGATGTGTGAATATTTATAAAATCATGTATTGTTATTATCCCTTTATATTCTTCTTAAAGGCACAGCCATTTGAGCTGAGAAACTAAGGATTTCACTACATGTTGCACTGAATGTCTGATTTGTATGTGACAAATAAAATTTGATTTGATTTTGATCTGATTTGGTCTCTGGGAGACATGCAAGTGAGAATATCACAATTCTGTGTACACATGACAATACATTTGAATTTGAAAGTTAGTTCTGTACAGTCAAGCAAACAAATAATTAGGTTTGCATGTTTATTTGGGTTAGGGTCACCAATAGAGAGTCATTCATCAGACTTGCCATAACAGGATGACAGTTGCATGGGGTCAGATCAATGTGATCCCCTGACACTCTTACTGCTGCCTCAGCACTTTGAGATTTCCTCAATCACATATCTGTGGGATGTACAGACAGTCGATCAAATATGACACCAGCTGAAGCATTGGTAATTTCTGGGTGTCCAGATGGCCCATTGTATATTAGTTCATACTGGACATGCGGTTGCAGAAGGAATCTCAGGCGAATCAGGATGATTCTTGGAAGTCCCAAAGAACAACATCACAGAATCAATCATTGGATTGTCAGGCAGGTTGTCTCAAAATATAAATTAATATATTTTAATATCTGCTGTGTTATGCACATATTATACATATACAAAGAAACATGTAAGCGTACAAGTTATTTATTCATTTTCTCATCCTTTTTTTGAGGCCCCCATCCAATGTTACAGACTTCTTTGCATGGACTGCAGGATGTACTGCTGTTAGCGCTAGTTTATTGTTTAGTAACAACAAATAGTTGTACAGCATCAAGAAATGGAAATCTTTTACATGAGTGCAGAGTGAATTGATGTATGACTACAAAGTGCAGCAGAATTGAGTGTGTTTGGGTAAAAACTGCAGCAGGCTTGGGTGGGTTTGAATTTCATTTTCAGCACCCAAAACTGCACTTTGCATGCTTTCCTTATGTCTGTGTGGGCTTTTCTTCAAAGGTTGGGTATGATAGGATAATTGTCAGCTCTGAATTGTCATCTGAGAAAGAAAAAAATATTATTTACTGAAATGATTATAAGCATTTAACTCACAATACCAATGACTGTATTTTGTATTAAGCAAGCTGCAGAGAGCAATATGATTTTTACTTCTATATCATTTGTTCTTCATTTAGGTAGAAAAAGAATTAAGCTTATGCACAAAATTATTAGACTAACTTGCATTCCTTTATGAGAAAATTCTGACCTTTTGTTACTAACAGAACACCCTGTGATATTATAAATCAGTCATGACACATTAGAACAATCTAGACGAGAACAGGCCATTCAGCCCAACAAAGCCCGCCAGTCCTATCCACTTGTTTCCTCCAAGAAAACATCAAGTCAAGTTTTGAAAGTCCCTAACGTCTTACTGTCTACCACACTACTTGGTAGCTTATTCCAAGTGTCTATCGTTCTTTGTGTAAAGAAAAACTTCCTAATGTTTGTGCGAAATTTACCCTTAACAAGTTTCCAACTGTGTCCCCGTGCTCTTGATGAGCTCATTTTAAAATACCAGTCTCGATCCACTGGACTAATTCCCTTCATAATTTTAAACACTTCAATCATGTCACCTCTTAATCTTCTTTTGCTTAAACTGTAAAGGCTCAGCTCTTTTAATCTTTCCTCATAATTCAACCCCTGTAGACCTGGAATCAGCCTAGTCGCTCTTCTCTGGACCTTTTCTAGTGCTGCTATGTCCTTTTTGTAGCCTGGAGACCAAAACTGCACACAGTACTCAAGATGAGGCCTCACCAGTGCATTATAAAGGTTGAGCATAACCTCCTTGGACTTGTACTCCACAGATCGTGCTATATAACCTGACATTCTGTTAGCCTTCTTAATGGCTTCTGAACATTGTCGGGAAGTTGATAGCTTGGAGTCCACTATGACTCCTAAATCCTTCTCATAAGGTGTACTCTCAATTTTCCGAACGCCCATTGTGTATTCAAACCTAATATTTTTACTTCCTATGTGTAATACTTTACATTTACTGACATTATATTTCATTTGCCACAAATCTGCCCAAGCCTGTATGCTATCCAAGTCCTTCTGTAATGATATAATGGATTCCAAATTATCTGCTAATCCACCTATCTTGGTATCATCTGCAAACTTAACCAGCTTGTTACTTATATTCCTATCTAAATCATTTATATATATTAAAAATAGCAGCGGCCCTAGCACTGACCCCTGTGGAACACCACTCTTAACATCGGCCAGTTCTGATGAGGTTCCTCGCACCATCACCCTCTGCTTCCTGTGTCTGAGCCAATTCTGCACCCATCTAAAAACATCACCCTGAACTCCCACTTCTTTTAACTTGATGCCCAACCTCTCATGTGGCACCTTATCAAATGCTTTCTGAAAGTCCAGATAAATAATATCATAAGCTCCACTTTGATCGTATCCTTTTGTTGCCTCCTCATAGAATTCCAACATGTTAGTAAAACACGACCTCCCTCTTCTGAACCCATGCTGACTGTTCAGAATAACTCCTGTCCTTGCCATGTGTTGCTCAATCTTATCCTTAATAATTCCTTCCATTAATTTTCCTGTGATGCTTGTTAAGCTTACTGGCCTATAGTTGCTTGGATCTGCCCTGTCACCCTTTTTATATAATGGGATGATATTTGCCATTTTCCAGTCCTTTGGAATCTCTCCAGTGCACAGTGACTTCCTAAAAATATGTGTCAAGGGTTTATATATGTACTCACTAGCCTCCTTAAGAACACGAGGATAAATATTATCTGGGCCTGGTGATTGTCACATATGTATTAAATAAGAATGTGCTAAGCTAACTGAACAAATGTAATCCATGATATTTTATAAGCAATGTGCGTGCAAAAAAAAAGAAAGTGAGCATTGTCTAAAACCGCTGAGTGGCATGCACCCTATAACCATTAGGACAAAATTTGCTCTAACTGGTCTTATGTACGTGTAAGTTAGCAGAAGTGTATTTCTTAACATTGTGAAAATACTGACCACTTTTTATCTGTAAAAAACACTGTGTTTTCTCTACATGTACAAATTCAGGATGTGGACAGGGGCTACAGCAATCCATGTAATAACCTCAAGATGAACTATGTTTTATTTATTCTTGTCAATGAACTTGAGTATTTAAGGAAGTCTCTCTTTTCCTGCTGGCAGGCTAGGCTGGCTGTAGCAACTTGAACAAGCAGGTGCTGCAAGCCTCTCTGCCACCAAGAATAAAGCAATTGTTTTTTACTTTGAATTGGTGTCCGCCTGTGGTGGGCTGGCGCCCTGCCCGGGGTTTGTTTCCTGCCTTGCACCCTGTGTTGGCTGGGATTGGCTCCAGCAGACCCCCATGACCCTGTAGTTAGGATATAGTGGATTGGATAATGGATAGATTGATGGATTGGTGTCCGCCTTCTGTTGTTCTTCGACTTTCAGTGTCCACACATGTTACTTGTAAGTATACCCAGTACTGGACCAGTGCCTCATCCAGTAATGGTTCCAACCTTGCTCCCATGATAAACTCTGGCTCCTCATTACCATAATCTGAATAAGCTTGCAATAAAATGCACAGTTTTGTGGAAAATAACTCAGACTCTTGAGCCATCATTATAAATTCGATTCGAACATAGATATTCTTTATTTACACCAACATGCTCCATGCAACATGAAGGCTGAAGAAATATAACAGAAAGCTTCCTTTAACCAATTAGGTTAATTTATATTTAATGACAGTGAAGCATTTCAATCATACCAATCAGCATACAAGTAAATGCTTTAGTCCTGAAATACCCCTCTTCTATTAAGTATTATATAAAGTCCCAAAATAGCTCATTATTAAGAGTCATGAATGTATACCTGGTTAAAAGAAATGCAACATCGTGCATGTAAACTGTCAGCAGAGAACAAAAAAAGTTAAATGTTATATATGATCTCATTTTCTAATTTAAATGTATTGGTACAAACGAAGTCATTATGTCCTTGTTTAACAGGCAGGCAATTTCAATTACTTTTTTTCTCTTTTCTCTTAAAACAGATAGCTAGACTAAGGAAAATTCTGTGTTTCTTTAAAATAAGTTTGTCACAGAAATGCATTTGTCTTATTGAAATTTCTTATTTACAACCCAGTCTTTCTCCAATTACTACACCATACCATGAGCCCTTTCTCCTGCTCCCCATCATTTAAGAGAATTACAGAAAATCATAGCTGCCTAAACTGCACCCATTATGAACTGCACCCCCTTAGCCGACCTGCTACCCCTGTTCTGTTCTGAGTAAAGATGAGTCCATCCATCCATTTTCCAACCCGCTGAATCCAAACACTGGGTCATGGGGGTCTGCTGGAGCCAATCCCAGGGCACAAGGCAGGAACCAATCCTGGGTAGAGTGCCAACCCACCACAGGACACACACAAAACACACCCACACACCAAACACACACTAGGGCCAATTTAGAATCGCCAATCTACCTAACCTGCATGTCTTTGGACTGTGGGAGGAAACCGGAGCGCCCAGAGGAAACCCACACAGACACGGGGAAAACATGCAAACTCCATGCAGGGAGGACCCAGGAAGCAAACCTGGGTCTCCTAACTGCAAGGCAGCAGCGCTACCACTGTGCCACCATGTCACCCAAGATGAGTCCAGCTTTTCTTCTTTCTCCTGTGACAATATGTGCATGCAAAGAAAACCTTACAATATACTAAATGTGGGAAAAAAAATAAAAGTTCTTTAAAATGCATGGCATTAATTGTGAGAGATAAAAATAAAGAGGCCATTAGGCAGAAGTGGACAGAAAATTGCTGTTAAACATGGTGATTGTAAAATCATGATAATTTAATCAGTATATGGTTTTATACAGTAAATGAAGCACTTTGACTCAACAAAAATATACACCTGCTTTTAATTTGCCTTGCTACAAGAAGCATGTTTTATTTTATTGGAATGGTATTAAATGTTAAAGTATACACATAATATATAAACATAATGATAATTTATCAGTAGACTCCTGTGTTTAACCTCTTGTCTTCTAATATTCGCTCCTAATTACATAAACTCCTATACAAAAGTGTTAGGCACTTATAAAAAGTCTTAGGCACATATAAAAAAATACTGAAAAGGGAAGATGCTTTCAACAATAAAGAAAATTTGCTATATCGAGAAAAACATTGTAAAAACTAAATCAAATCTACTGTATATTTGGTGGGACAACCTTTGCTTTTAAAACTCTCCTTTCTTTAAGCATCCTAAAGACATGCAGGTTAATTTGTGCCCCTGCTAAAGGTGAGTGCAGGTCAGGGCATTAACGTGCCATGCAATGAGCTGGCGCGGCATCTGGGTCAATCATGCTTTGTACGTGAAGTTGTGAAGATAGCCACTTTCAGTGAATAGACAGATGAATTTCTAGTAGCACAGTGATAAATGTTTTAGAGTCCAAGGTTCAAATGATAGAATGATCTTTCTCCCCATGTCTGAATTTTCTCAGGTTGGTGCAGCTTCCTAAATCTTCCTAAAGACATTCAGATGATTGGTTTAGCATTAGTGACCATGCCTGTTATGGACTGATGCCCCATCTAGGAATAGAACCTTCCATATGTCCAGTTCATGACCCTAAACCAAAATCAGAAAAAAATGAATGAGCTGTTAGTCAGTAGTTGGATTAAGGCTGCTACGTTCAGCTTAAAGATTGAATATGAATATGTTCAACTGTAATATGCCATAGATAAATAGATATACAGTATAAATCTATATACAGTAAAAAATCATAATCTATTTGTTTGCCATTAACAAAAATTGGTAGTGGTCTCGCCTAGACTTTCTCGTATACTCAGTTATGGGGATGGATATTTGAGGAGTAAACCACAAGACAATGATTATCTATATATATAATTCACTAAGGCAAGACAACCATGAAAAGCACGCCGGAAGGGGCGTGGATTCACTAAGCCGCCGACAAGTGAGACACCTATGGCGCACACAGGAAGGAGCCACGGCTGCCAATTCCAAGATCATTGGATATGACGACAACTCGCAGGGCCACACCCACCAACTCGGACGCGACGACACAGAAAAAATGGCGTCATTTATTTTCGTCTGTAGTAGAGGCCACCTGCAGTGCTGGTCAGGTTAATGTCATGTACCTCCGAGCTACGTTGACTGTTCATAGAGGCATGTTTCTTGCGGAGGTGAGTCGCCATATGCAGCGTGTGAAACGGTTTGTTTGTCGCAGATGTGAATCGCTGTATGCGGCATGTAGAACAGTTTGCGAGGGGTGTCCCTGTGTCTTTCCAGAAGTGTTCAACCATCAATAAATAATTATGCGCCGTTTGTTATGCCGCGGGTTCACTATTGTGTTGTATTTTGCTCTCTCCAGAGTTCCATCTTTTCATTCACTTACTGTTGTATTCTCACACTAACCTGTTTTAGACAACCGTGTCTTTCCAGAAGTGTTTACCATTCAATAAATAATTATGCATGAGATTGAGCGTGTGTCTAGGCGTGGGTAAGCCGTAGAACCCCATTCGGGCTGCAAACCATACGCTCCCACTGTTTTCGTCCCTAACCTTTGTACACACCCCCCTCCCACACATTGACTGTTAATAGAGGCATGTTTCTCACGGAGGTGAATCGCCATATGCAGCGTGTAAAACTGTTTGCGATGGGTATCCCATGGGATCATTAAAACATTCCTTTACAACTGAGGTTAAAACACAATGAAGTGACCAGTCTTTAAAAAACTAGTTTTTGGTTACGACGCACAACCGCGTGCAGCATAGCAAAGTGTTATACACGCTACATACAGCAATTCGCATCCGCGACAAACATGCGTCTTCTTAGATGCTCCTGCACTTTGTACACACCCACCTCCCACCTCGCTACGCCGCACGGACGATTGTATGTTGGTTCGTTCTGTGCATTGTTACAATGTTGCTTTTCTTGCTGATTTATTACATTACCGATTTTGCAAATGTTAAATTTTCTCCCTGTGCTTAAAAATTATTAAAAAACCGGCCTGATTATGCGGCGTAAGGTACGCCGCGGGGTTGGCTAGTACTTTTATATTATGTACATTAAAGAACCATTAACAACAAATCAAATCAAATTAATAATATATTGAACACTTATTATAAAGTAAAGTTCAATAAAGCTGAATGATTAAAAATGTGGCACTTCTGGTTAGTGGAAATAGCTAAGTTGATAGAAATCTACGTTTTGTACATAATACTTATGCAAAATTTGGTTGACCTAAGTGAAAGTGTACTCAGGTTATCATGTTTACATACACACACACACACACACTCACAGACAGACACAGACATAATTCCAAAAATGGTATTCTCGGAATCAGGGAGGTCTAAACTATTTATTATACTGTATAATGGTAACAATAATAGCAGCTCACCGCTCAAAATGGTACATGTGTGGAGGACCTGGGATTGGATCTGCACCCTCTTGATTATGAGGCAGCAGTCCTTACCTCTGCACCAGCCAAGTATACTTTTTTTATCGATTGATAGTTGGACTTCAGTTTTTACACATTGTCAGTAACATGTAAATTGATCAATTTCTTTTTCTTCGGTTATATTCTTATATAAAAGCACACTTCTTTTGTTATACCTTTTGTGAAAGTGTTTACTTGATATTTGGACTTCAGTCTTCACATATTATATACACTTCACGTCAGCATTTTGCCAATTATTAGTAGAACATGAAAACATTAACATTTCTTGCTTCGCATTTCCTGTCAACCAACATTTATACTGATCTTTGTAGACCATGAAATGAAAAATATGTGTTCCAAATAATAATATATTATTTATCCTCTACAACTCCAGGCGCCTCACACCCAGATAAAGAGTGTCAGGGATGCCAGGGGCCATGACCCGGCCGGGACGCCAGGAGGGACCGGAAGAGGGTCAGAGCCCTGCCTGGGTCCCGTGGGGTTTGCCTTCCGGGTTGCTTTGGGGGCCACGGGTCAAGGGCATGGAAGCCCTTCCCTGTAGGAGCCCGTGGTCACCGCCAGGAGGCGCCCCAATGCCTTGGGGACTTGTTTCCCCAGCACTCCCGCCACACCAGGAAGTGCTGGGGGGAAGAC
Source organism: Polypterus senegalus (assembly GCF_016835505.1). Lineage (NCBI taxonomy): Eukaryota > Metazoa > Chordata > Cladistia > Polypteriformes > Polypteridae > Polypterus > Polypterus senegalus. The sequence continues at coordinate 152,747,765 of NC_053162.1, read as the reverse complement.
TTTGGAGGATGGCCGGAGAGCAGCCGGGAGGACAGCCGGCACTTCCGCCACACTGGGGCGTTGCCAGAAGAAGATTGCCGGGAACACCTGGGGCTCATCCGGGTCCTCTATAAAAGGGGCCGTCTCCATTCATTCGAGGCTAGAGTCGGGTGGAAGAAGGACGAGGCAGAAGAGAGTGGAGGCGGCCCGAGAAGAAGGCATTGTGGCCAGGACTGAGTGTCATTTTGGGGTTTGTGCACTTTATGGACTTTGGACTGGGTCTGAGTGACCATTATTATTTGTGTAAATATTATAAATAAACGTGTGGTGGTATTTTAACAACATGTCCGCCTGTCTGTGTCTGGGCAAAGTTCACATCTGGCGTAGTCGGCAGGATACTCCGCCTGTTTCAAGGCGGGGACCTGATCAAAAAAATATTGTTGTGGACGGCCCGGTGCAGCAGGGGACCCCACCCACGTACCGCGGGTGCTACGTGCACACAGCCCCGCGGGGTAAAGAAACCCCACGGACCGCCAGGGGTCCGCAGGAAGGCCATATTTCCCTGATGCGGGCGGGCGGCGTGCCTACAACGAGTGCAGCGGTCTCCAACGAGCGCGCAGTTGCTGGAGGCGCCCGGGACGGCATGGCGTCAAGAAAGGCCACGCCGAGGAGGTGTCCTCGGTTTGACGAGTCCGGGGAGGTGAGTTCCCTGACTAGCGGCAGCCGGCCCATGGGGGCCGGGCGTGTTTTCTTTATTGCAGACAGGGACTTCCCGGATCCACGTCAGTGGCAGGCGCATGCTGGTCTGCGGGGCTCCGGCAGCACAGCGGCAGCCGCGAGGGCTGCGGAGGAGGAGACGCTGCAGCTCGAGAGGCGCTGGCAACAGCAAGGCTGCCGGCAGGCACGTCGACACCGCAGAAGGGGAGGCAAGATGGCCGCGGACCAGAAGTCCCTCCCCCTGAAAGGCACGCATTGGACGGTGTGTCTTGTGTGCCCGCCGATGACTGTAGAGAGGCGGGACCAAGGAATGTCCATCACGGGCAGGGGGGAGACCCGATTGGGCGGAGGAGAAGGCCCACAGGAAGTGGCGGCGTTGGAGGCTGACAGACAGGTAGGCTCGTCGGTTAACTTCCTGTCTTTGCCGGCTGCTCTGGCGGAGCTGGAGGCGTCCCTTCAGCCCGTGGAGCAGCGTGTCTTACAGATGCTACATGCCCTCCGGGCTGAGGTGCTGGAACTGGAGAGGAAGGCGTTCGCGGAGCTGAGAACGTTTCGATCAACAACGGGACGGCGCGACACTGGAATCTCCAGCCGGAGAGGTACGGCGGAGACGGTGAGTACAGCCGACTCCGTACAGCATGCGGGAGGGTCTGTTGAAAAAGGCTGTGATGATAACGATCAGTTCCGAGTAAGCAGCCCTCCGACAGGAGGTGCGGCGCCGCGGGCTGTATGCGCGGCGAGGGGGGAGTCCGAGAGGACGCTGAATGGACACGGGCTGCTAAGTGCCCCGGGTCCTAGCGCCCTCCGCCCCGAGTCGGCTGCGGTCTTGCGCCGCACTATAGGGACGCAGACGGGACAGAGGCGTCTTCTTTTCCATAAGGAGTCTCAAACCGTCATGGCGTCCCAGAGTGAACGGAGGAATAAAGGGCTGGGTGCCGATTCCTCCGATATGATGGGGATGCAGACGGGACAGGGGCTCTTGTTGGTTAATACGGAGTCGCATACCGTCAAGGCGTCCAAGAGTGAAGGGAGGATTAAGCGGCTGGGTGCCGCTTCCTCCAATATGGTGAGACAGCGTTGCTGGGTGCACGCGACGGGCTGGCTGCCCTCTGGGGAGCAGAGGGAATCCCTGAGGCCGGGCGGAGAGAGCAGGCGGTGCCGACGGCTCCATCATTGAGAGGGACACGGAAGCTGCGGAGAGGGTGCCGATCAGGCAAGTGCCGGGGCGATTGGAGGGGGGAACGCTGCCCGTGCGTGGCACGAGCTGTGTGCTTTGGCAGCGGTTCTGCCCCTGTGTTCTCTTTTGTAGGGACGGACCCCGGGCGAGCTGAAGGAGCCCCTTCGTGGCGGAACAGCCCTCTGATGTCGTGCCGTCTGCGGAATAATCTCTCTGCTGGTGCGCAGGTGCGCTCACAGCTGGAGGAGCCTACGGGGGAACGAGTGGCTCGGAACAAAGGGGCGTGGAGGCCTCGGAGGGGTGCCGATCGAGGAGGCCCCGGGGTGCCGGTAAAAGGGGGGAGCACAACCTGTGCGAGGCGCAGGGATGCACCAAGGGCTGGTGCTCGGATTGTGTCTCCGCCCTGTCCCTGCTAGGAGTGCGGGGCCGGACCCCGGCTATCCTCGAGTGGGACCCGTTTCGGGGCTCTGCTGCCCTCGCGGGACGGGTCGCTCTTACCCACGAGTGGTCTTCGCTGGCTGTGGGGCACTGTCAGGGATGCCAGGGGCCATGACCCGGCCGGGACGCCAGGAGGGACCGGAAGAGGGTCAGAGCCCTGCCTGGGTCACGTGGGGTTTGCCTTCCGGGTTGCTTTGGGGCCACGGGTCAAGGGCATGGAAGCCCTTCCCTGTAGGAGCCCGTGGTCACCGCCAGGAGGCGCCCCAATGCCTTGGGGACTTGTTTCCCCAGCACTCCCGCCACACCAGGAAGTGCTGGGGAAGACTTTGGAGGATGGCCGGAGAGCAGCCGGGAGGACAGCCGGCACTTCCGCCACACTGGGGCGTTGCCAGAAGAAGATTGCCGGGAACACCTGGGGCTCATCCGGGTCCTCTATAAAAGGGGCCGTCTCCATTCATTCGAGGCTAGAGTCGGGTGGAAGAAGGACGAGGCAGAAGAGAGTGGAGGCGGCCCGAGAAGAAGGCATTGTGGCCAGGACTGAGTGTCATTTTGGGGTTTGTGCACTTTATGGACTTTGGACTGGGTCTGAGTGACCATTATTATTTGTGTAAATATTATAAATAAACGTGTGGTGGTATTTTAACAACATGTCCGCCTGTCTGTGTCCGGGCAAAGTTCACAAGAGCTTTTAACTGGGAGAACTTCAGCTGCATCGGTGGGGGATGGGATAGCAGGCTGCGTGCTGCTTGTGCTGATCGACACATTTACAAAACAAAAGACACTGATGAGGAGGTTCAAGGGAATTTTGTCAGTTATTACTATAACATGAAAAAAGATTCTGTTTTAGTTATGTGTTCAACATTTCTTGCCTCTCATTTCCTGTCATCCTACATTTACACAGATCATTGTAGACACGGAACACACATGAAATTGATGTATTCCAAATAACAATATATTATTTACCCTATACAATTCCAGACACCTTATTCCCAGATGAAAAGACATCAGCTCTAAGTATTTGTATCTGACTTGACTTCAACTTCTTCGACACATGTCCCAATGCAGCAGCCACAGTGGTGAAGCCAATGCAACAGTTATGGTTTGAACGCCACATCCCCCTTACAGTCCTGGTCTAGCACCATGTGACTGTCACACTTCAGTCGGCTTTAAGAGGCTTTATGCTGTCACAGGTTCATCTCTGATGATGAGGCTGAGGAAGCAGACCTGGATTCGGGAGCTGCCAAAAATCTTTTCCTTCCAAAGTATGAAGATGTTAGTGAAACGATACAAGAAGTGCATCAACCTCATGGGAGACAATGAGGAAAGGTGATATACAGTGTAACTGTTATGTTCCTCTGCTGACAGTTTCCAGTATTAAAGGGTAAGTTGCCGTTACTTTTTTTTTCTCCTTTCTCTTTTGTGTGGGTGTATGTTTGTGCATGTAACTTAGTTGGAATTGTATTATTATCAATTGTTTTGAGGAGACTGCTAACTAGGAATTCCATTGTATTAGGTACACTATGTGCTATGTACAGATAACATTAAGCCTAAACTTGAATGACATATCACAAAGTAACAGTTTTAGGGTCTTAGATGGGCAGAGGCTGTCCTAGCACCATCAGGTGCAGTGAAGAAACCAATACTGGATAAGGCAACAGTAAATCTCAGGACCTACTACCAAGCACACAGCAACATAACTTTGAGGTATGGAAACAAAATTAGAGAACATGTAGGAAAAACACACTGTGCCAACATGACATCATCTGTCTGGGATATGGGCATGGGAAGTGTGGCAGGTATATTGAAGACAAATAAGCAGCTATACAGTGTCTGACAGTAAAGATAATATGCCGACTGTATGTGGGAACAGACAATAACTGGTGTTCAACTTGTTCATTTTTCCACCTCTGATTGGTTTGCTCCTTTTCTTTGGTGATATGATGAGTGTAACTTTCTTTCACCTTCCCATTCTTGTGTCTGTATGATAGATAACAAATCAAAACATCATATGAACAAATCTGAATTAGCTGAGCAGTCACTGTCATCTTTCAGTAACAACTGGGTAATCCATCCTAATTTTAAGACAAATGAGTGCTGGCTGAGTTGTAGGGATTAGACTACAGTAGACCTTGTAATTTGATCAATCACTCCTATTTTTTACAACACCTTTCTTAAAAAACAAAGTGCTTTACATGTATAACGTGGGGTTTTATGTGATACTCTTCACATCACTTACTTTTTTCCTCAAAGATATGTACAGTCAAAGAGAAATGGCATTGTCTAAAAAAGTATCATGTGAAAGGTAGAAATGAAGCCTGGATGAGATGCCAAATAGAAAATACTTTTCAAACTAAATAAAACCATCCATCCATTTTGGAATTTTATCTATGAATACTTCATCTGCAAGAAACAGTAATGCATTGCAGGATACACTGACACACACAAATCAACACCAATAAAAAGTACCCTGTCCAATTAACCTTTCGTACACATCACCTGGAGAAGAACCCTGCATGAAGACCTCAAGAACATCGATGTCAGTTGGCAAAATATGAATATTATCTCTGAGGATCGACCTCGTTGGCGGATGCTTGTTGCCCGATGTGCGGAAATGCACAGGAGGAACTAAGTCTAAGTAAGTAAGCACATCTTTAATGTTATTGAAAAAATATAGTACTCCGATATTTGTCTGAATAGGAAATGAACTTGAGGTTCTTAGCACTAGCCATATTGCCACCAGTATATAAACATCATATGAAATTTACCATAGCATTTCACAGCATAGAACATTAAAGTGTAACATAATATGTTATGGCTGCTTAACCTAGTCCTAACGATTTCTTACCTGACAGCATTGGGGCAAGCTGAGAACCAACCTTGGAAAGATCACCAGTCAATCACAAGACTATGTGAAATCAGAAGTTTCAAATATTTTGCAGAGCAACATGGTAACACAATTGTTTGCACCACCCATCTTCAGGAAACTGAGTTTAAACTGCTGCTCAAGTCCTGTCGGTACAGATTATGTGTGTTCTACCCATGCTCTAGTAAATTTTCTCTGGGTACTTTGTTTTTTGAATGTATCTTTTACATCTCAAAGATGTGCATGTTAGGCTTATTGGTACTTAAATAAATTCAGAGTCAATGTGGTTGCTTTCTTTCCTAGAAGATCTTGACAAAAAACAGGAATCTGCCTTGGATGAAGCGTTGGTGTAGAAAAGGGCAATTCCTCACTTGAAGGTCAATTTAGAGTGATGTGCTGGAAGTTACATAGTCAAGCCAGTCCAGTAGGAATGGTACTGCCAAGTAGCAGTGCTCACTCAAACTGTATACAATTACACCTGGGACCTTAATGGTGAGACACATTTTGACAATACTGTATTCCCTTAGAATATTACGGAATCAGGGACTCGGCAGATACCTTGCATAGAGGACTGAAGAAATATAATAACTCCATCCTGGCCAACAATGGTCAGCACATGGTCCTAAGATTAAAAAAACTGGGACTGGTGTGCCCTTTAAGAGGACAGTCAGGATGAATACCTGGAGAGGTTGCCCTTTCAAGGTAACAAAAGTCTCATAGGTGCAAGTACTCTGGTATTCCTCTTGAAATAGTAGGATACTGCTTACTCCAGAAACAATTCTTGGGCTTGGACAAACTTGAAGGTTAACAGTCAAAGAAACAAAGACATCGAGTGGGAAATTCTTAGTGTATTTTGGTTCAATAGTGAGGAAGGGTTAGGATGTGAAGGACAAGGGTAGGCCTACAAGCTGCAAATGTATCTATTTGGTATGTTGTGTTCTCACATAGTTCATTCCTCCCTTGCATTAAGTAAGCTTTTCGTATATTTTGTTCTCCTTTATGATGTTATTCTTTGTTTGGGGGTCACTATTTCAACTACTGTACACAATTATTTATTTAGATAGTGTGACAGATAGGGGGGTGCTGTCGTCCCCTTGAACCCACAGATCATACGCCAGACACCAGATAAAAGTCCAATAATAATCTTTATTAGGACAATCAATTGCACGAGGCACCCTCCACTCCACAATAGTCATGCAATAACCAATAATAATTAATACACAATACATCTCCCAGATGCGTTGCCACCCTTCCTCCCGACTCAGCTCGTCTGTCTGGGATTTCCCATAGTCCTTTATAGTCTATGACCTGGAAGTGCTTCTGAACCCTCAGTCCACGTGACTTCTTAGCACTTCCATGTCAGATCAAAAACTCTTCTTTTTCATCCCGGAAGTACGTCATTTCCTCTGTCCCTGTGACCAGGACGTACTTCCGGGTTATGGGGCCAATAAAAGTCTCTGAGCCTCCCTGCAGTGTCCCCTTGCGGCCCGCATGGTATCCAGCAGGGCTGTGAGGGAAAACTCCAATGTCCATGATACCCTGCTGGAATTTGGGGCACCTCCATGCTGTTAGAAGGGCTCCATCTAGCGGCGTGGGGGTATTGGCCAGAATGAACGGCCGGCCATATCTCACAATAGATAGACTGATTGGTAGAGTAGGAGACTGGAGCATGTGAGATAAGGAAATTACATTTGTGTCAGCCATGTAGAGGGAGAACTGCTAGAGAAACTGCTGATAGGAACACAGCTGCCAAATATCTACCCTCATCAAATGGACAGTCATCCAGTCTTAAATCATTAAAGATCACTGGAGTTAAGATTGCTTATGACATATTTGATCTTAAATTAATGGTAAAAAAATAGTGAGTCTTTTAAAAGGGTTACTGTTGCTATAATATATTACAAAAATGTGCATATTAATAAAGTAGATCACAAGTGTGTTTTCTCACAGACGTTTATCACATACAGTCAGTCATTGTCCAACCTGCTATATCCTAACACAGGGTCACAGGGGTCTGCTGGAGTCCATCCTAGCCAATACAGGACACAAGGGAGGAACGAATCCCGGGCATGGCGCCAGCCCAATGCAGGGCACACACACCCAGCACACACAATTTAGACAATTAGGACAATTTAGGATCGCCAATGAACCTAACCTGCATGTCTTTGGACTGTGGGAGGAAACTGGAGCACCCAGAGGAAACCCATGCAGACGTGTGGAGAACATGCAACACAGGGAGGACCCAGGAAGCGAACCTTGGTGTTCTCACTGCGAGGCAGTAGCACTACCATTGCACCACTGTGCCATCCTTATCACATACAGATTTGTTTGTTTTTTTCCCTTCCCTTTGTATTTCCTGACTGCAAATCAAGTAGTTTTAAGTCGTTTGATGTCTATAGAGGCCAAAGTTTGTCTTCTTGGATGAAATAATCTGTAATGTTGAACATTATATTTTCATTTGCCATTGTGTATTAAAGGAGTAAGGTTGAATATGTAAGCTTGTCTCCCAGAATGCATGTGTGAGTTTCTAACCTTTTCATTCAGCAATTTATAAAACTTTATTCTTTGTTACTATGTGTAGCATCCTTCTCCCAATATACTCAGCATCTCTCCTCTGCACATGTCCAAACTAATGCAATCTTGCCTCTCTGATTTTGTTTCCCAACTGTCCAACTTGTGCTGATCCTCTAATGTACTCACTCCTAATCCTGTGCATCCTTGTCATACCCAATGCAAATCTTAGCATCTTTAACTCTGCTACCTCCAGCTCTGTCTCCTGCTTTCAAGTCAATGGTACCCAGGCAGTACTTGGATTAGAGACCATCTAGGCTTGGGTTGTTGCTAGAAGAGGTGTCAGGCCATCAAGGGACACTTACCTTGTGGTCTGTGTGTGGATCCCAATATTCCAATGTGGTGATGAGGACACTATGCTCTTAATAAATTGTGCCATCCTTCAGATGAGATGCAGAACTGAGGTTCTGACTCTATGTGGTCGTTGAAGATTCATGGGCATCTTTCAAAAAAAGAAGGGTGCACCCTGATGCCCTGGCTAAAATGGCCACCACAGCTTGGTTATTCTTGCTTACTCTGATTGGCTAACTATTTCTGTCAACCCTTTGCCTCCTAATAACAGATGTGTGGTGAGTGTATTGGCTCAATAATAGCTGCTGTCACATCATCAAGATGGGTGGGACACATTGGTGGTGATTGAAGTGGTTCCCCTCTGTCTATGTAAAGTACTTTTTTGAGTAGTGAGAAAGACACTATATAAATGTAATTAATTATTAATTATTATTGTAAGGTTTGACTGATTATTTGTAAGAATGAATGCTGAAATAATATAGTCCTTCCCTGTTTTAGCATAATTCAAAACAAACACATGCTAGGACTTGGGCTGTGATGTTTATGATCTGAATATTCATATGTGGTATTTTTAATAGTTAAGCCTGAAGTACTATATATGCACCATATGTTATGTTAAATACCTAGGATCTGAGGTTTAATTTTAAAGCACACACTAAGGAAATGGCAGTTAGCCTTTGAGGCTGCATATAATATATTATTTAAATAACACATGCTAAGCTAGCTACATAGCCTCTAAGTTGTATTATTAGCTAGTTAAATTGCAGTTAATCTTTGAGGTTATTGAAAAACCAACCATTGTAGATTCAGAAAGAACTCAGACTCCTTCACTTTCTGGACACTTCATTGTGTTGTAGATTTAATTTTATATGAATAATTTTGGCATTTTTGCCCATCACTCCATATTCAATAACCCATAACAATAAATTGAAAACGTTTTCAGAATGGCTTGCAGATTGATTAAAAATCAAAAATTGAAATCACTCATTCATATAAATATTCAGACCCTTAATTCAGTATTTTGTAGAAGCTCCTTTGGCAACAGTTACAGTTTTAAGACTTAGTTGGTCTCTACAAACTTCGCACACCTGGAGTTGTACAGTTTATGCCGTTCTGCCTGGCAGATCCTGTCAGGCTCCATTAGATTGGATTGGAAGTGTCTGCAATTTGCCATCTTCAGGTCTCTCTGCAGATGTTCTGTGGGGTTTAGGCCTTGGCTGGCCACTCATGAACAGTGACAGTTTTGCTCCAAAGCCACTCCAGTAGTGTCTAGGCTCTATGCTTGAGGTGATTGTGATAATGCAAGGTGAACTGTCATTGAAGTCTGAGGTCACATGAGCTCTAAAACAGGTTTTCTTTGTAACAGTGCAGCAAGTAAGCAATAATTTAAAAGCATTAAAATAAATCTGAGATAAGGACATTAAAGGTGAGGTAAAACTATACTCTACATAACACAGGGGTCTGCTGGAGCCAATCCCAGCCAACACAGGGCGCAAGGCAGGAAACAAACCCCAGGCAGGGCACCAGCCCACCGCAGTGCACACACACCAAGCACAATCTAGAAACACCAATGCACCTAACCTGCATGTCTTTGGACTGTAGGAGGAAACCCATGCAGACACGGGGAGAACATGCAAACTCCACGCAGGGAGGACCTGGGAAGCAAACCCAGGTCTCCTAACTGCAAGGCAGCAGCGCTACCCACTGCGCCACCGTGCCGCCCTGGGCCGGAGGATGTTTAGGTAAAATCAATTGAATGCAAAGTCTATTGCTTATGGCAAATGGCCTCCTAGCCCCAGCCTAGTTATTCTAAAATGTCCTGCGTGTGAATGATGATGCTGTCCGTGCTGTTAATATTTGCCTTCTAAAGAATGCTAATGTGTTTTGCACATTTGTTGAGGAGACGTCACTGGGTGCATGAATGAATGGCTTTTAGGTGTATATTAAAAAGGAAATTTCGGCTTCTCCGACTATATTTTAGGAATGGGTTGGCATGATCCTCATAGGCTGTATATTTTAGCCAGGTAAAAGCAGCACTAATGCTACTTTTATGGTATCATAGTTCCATTTTAATATTACCTTCATTTCTTGGACAGCCATCCAAAAAGTAAAAGTGATTTAATCCTAGGAAGACAGTCCTAGAAAAGTGTTTCTTATACTTTTTTATGTTGCAATCAAGTTTTAGTGTTTTCTAGACCAGCGGATAATCATCAGAGCAGGGTGGAAGGGGTCCCACTTAGATGACTGTGGACGATTGTCATAGGGCGGTGGGGGATAATTGAGGACAATCATCTGAGCAATATTGATTAATCAACCCACAGAGACCCACCATTAAATACAACAGTTAACTCACCGCCCATACTTAACCCTATCCTAGCTTAAATTCCAACATATGCAACTAATTCCTATACAGTATCAAAAATGCTGTGATTTATTTTAAAGATATCAACAGCGTCAGCAGTTAATCCAACGCAGAGTTTTACTTTTACAAGATCCTGTTGTTTTATTCTACTCAGTAACAATCTTGTAATTGTTATTAAATTGTGACTTTGGTTTTGTGTGCCTCATTTGAATAAAATAAAGCTGCAAATATCTTTTCAGATTATTTTCTATAACTTACACATTGCCAAGCCTTGGAAGAAATCAACTTATTAATTAAAGAAACTTATCCTCTACTAGGACAAGTTTAATAAAACTAATAAAAATCAGAAATCAGGCAGGAGGAAACTTGTCCATTGCATCTTTATTTATATGTTCAGCAATTGATGAAGAGGGAGCATTCATCACAGTAGTCTGTTACGGAATTGTGTATTTTATAAACAACAGTGCTGATTAATGCATACATTTACTCTGATTGGTTCGTTGACTTACACCCAAATAACTTATCTAAAAAACAGTCTATTCTACTACACTCTTGTTCTCCTCACATCTCTTAGGTTACGCTATTGCCCTTGAAATCTCTGGATATGTGATCTCTGTCCAGTCTTGTTGTTTACAGGACATCGGCTGATCTTTTAATCATCTCCTAGTACATTTTGTGTATTACATCAACCATTCTCATGGTACATTCTTGTCTTTTAGTTGCTATTTCAGTAGTTCTCTTCATAACATTTCTAAAACAAATGCTTATATATTTCACTGTGCACTGCAAACCAAAATGCTTAACTATTGTTACCTCTAAATTATTCTCTCATAACACATACAGTATACGCAGAGCAATGCTGCTGTTTATCAGTATGCTGGGTGTCATTTAAGGAAGCAAACCACAGTGGGCTTAAAAGCCATTTGGTATTTCATTCAGCGCCTTTTCTCTACTGTGTTGTCTGCCCATTTAAATTCTGCTAGCCTTTATTAAAATAATAAATATCTGCTTCATTTGAAAGGAAACAACATGGGAAGCAGATAAAATTTAAATTCAGATGAAGTACAGTTTTATTCCAGAGAGGCAGGCCCATCGTTTCTGAAATTTATTAACATTCCTATACTATTTTGGACTAAATATTAACTGGATGCAGATAAAAAAACCTGTTGTGTCTTACAATATGTGAAGCTGGCATAGAAAGAAATGCAGGAGAACAATTCATTGCTCCTGGCGTCTTGTAGTGGAGCGGCATTTGAACAAGTGACATATGTGTTCTCTGGGTTTATTTTCTCAAAACCTCTGCAGTATGTGGTTCAACTAAATGTGCTCAGAGTAATATGAAAGGAGCATTCAGAAAATATTATTTTACAGTATTTCTTTTTCAGGAATTTATTTGTATTTAGTAGTCTCAAATCATTTTGCTGTGATGTTCTTTGCTCTGCTAACAACTAACGATTATGTTATTTAAAACAGGGCTGTTATGCTAATTAGTTAATCGAACCTTATTTGAAAAATGAAGAAAAATCTCTTTGCAAAGAACAAATAAGGCACATTTTTTGCTTAAGACTTTAAAGGTTACATCTAGTTGTCTTGACAAAAAATTCTGATTTTGCCCTTTTATGAAATAAATTAAAAAGTAATCAGACTATTTGGAGCATGGTACTTTTAATATTACCCGACTGCTTTTGAGATTGTACTGTATGTTCAGCTCATTAACATAAATTTGCCAGTTTATAAAATATTGAGACAGATTACTCACCCAGGAGAAGGAGTAATGTGATCATCTGAATGTTTGCTTCTGGAATTTTTTGTGGATGCTTCTACCCATGGCTGCTGAAAGCTTGTGAGAAGCAAGTACTTTCGCAGATGAACAGTGTGCAATGGAAAAGCTACTAAATCCTTAACTGTAACCTGGGTAAAGGTTTAAATGGCCACATAATTGGGTTACCTCTCAGGTACCCCTTCATAATCGGGCTTTTCAGGGATTTCTCCTACCGGAATAAGAGTTTACATGGCATTTTAGAAATCAGGTTTCTGTAAATTAATTGGGATATTGATATGCATGTAAATGCACTAAATAATTGAGAGGTAGTGTAGATAATTGATATGTCACGTCCATTTTAGCTGACATTCATGAAAGGTTCAACATTTAAAAACACTTTAATATTTGCTTACACTATTATATAAATATACCTAGATTTAAGTAATAATGAGCTTGGTTTGTTTTAAGATTACCACCTACTTTTTAAATTTATGTTAATTTACTAGGTGAAGAAACCCAGGTTTAGTCTACTTTGATTTCAGTGGGTCCTTTTCCAGTGTGATGCACAAAAATCATGCAGCGTGTTTTTTTAGACAACACTGCTCTACTCGGTAGTGATAAGAAATGTGGGAATGATAAATTATCATTGATTAATTGGTCCTCTGCGTTCTCTTTGGTATGCAGATGCTGAAACACGTCAGGGAAACACAGAATTATGAACGTAGCTTAAAGTTTTAATAGCACGTGTGATAGACTTGTGCAAGGCAGAAAGCAGTCCTGGCTTACTGCTAGTCAGTTGCAGGGCATACTAACTTTCACTGGGAAAACTTAGAATCACCAATTAACCTAACAAGTACAGCATATCTTTGAGATGTGAAACAAGAAGAAACATGAGGAAATATGCATGTCAGCAATCAGGCCAGGACTTTGAAGTTGCAAGGCATCAGTACTAACCTGGGTTCCATGATTTTAAGATTTCACTATTATTGCATACAGTACATCCATCCATTATCCAACCCGCTATATCCCAACTACAGGGTCACGGGGATCTAAATTTAATTTTCTAGCTGTTAATATACTGTAGACGCTTTCGATATTTTGATCACCATTTTTCCTATAACTAATAGCCTGTAAGGGTCCAGCTCATCCAACTCTGCTATTACTATTTCTCTTACCTGCAGAGCAATGCTGAAACAACATCTGCATAGACTGAAACTATTATCTGAGCAGGTCTTTGTGCAGCTTTTCTTGATGAGAGGTTAAGAGGGGAGTGCACATTTACATGGACGTGGTTCGTGATCTTTGGAGTTTACAAGCTCATATGCATGCTGAACATCCTTATCCAATCTCCATTTAATTTGGAGGTGCCTTTAATTAGAGGTGCTGTAATCAATGACACACCACATAAACCTCTAGGTTTATACTTTTGGATAGATTACTGTTTGAAAAATCGATGTGTACGTCACACATTGCCTATCATCCTGTTAGCCTCCGCTATCATTTCTGTACACTGTCTTGATGTAGATAGTGACGAATCCACTATAACTCCCAGGTGCACCATCTGTCAAAATGACAAATGCATATCATTATTCATCCACCCATTTTCCAACCCGCTGAATCCGAACACAGGGTCACGGGGGTCTGCTGGAGCCAATCCCAGCCAGCACAGAGCACAAGGCAGAAACCAATCCCGGGCAGGGTGCCAACCCACTGCAGGACACATACAAACACACCAAGACCAAATTAGAATCGCCAATCCACCTAACCTGCATGTCTTTGGACTGTGGGAGGAAACCCACACAGACATGGGGAGAACATGCAAACTCCACGCAGGGAGGACCCGGGAAGCGAACCCGGGTCTCCTAACTGTGAGGCAGCAGCGCTACCACAGCACCACCGTGCCGCCCTGCATATCATTATATTAGTACAAATTTTTGTGATGTGCCATCTGTTGGAATGAAAGAGACATAGAAACTGGACAGACACACATACACTTACCCATTTATGTGACTAGAATCCTCAAGAAGGTGGTGGCATGAATTGACAGTGGGTACCACAAATGCTTCACAGGTTTGACTGGCAGGACTGAATCATGGCCTGGTCAGTTATGAGTGGAATCGATACATTCTCTTCATTTCCACATTTTTTTTCCTTCCTCTCTAGTTTGCTCCAGGTTTTCCACCTCATCTGATAGTCCAGCTTGTTTGCCCGCACAATACTGAACCTTACCTTGCAGGTTTAAAGATGGATGGATGTTTAAGAAAGCAACTTCCAAGTCATGAACTGAAAAAAAAATTGGGACAGTATGGAGTCATAAATTATTTTCACTCTGTACTATATTGAAAATACTACAATAAGACATTATTCAATGTTTTGTCTTATGATTTTAATTGTTTTTTGAAAATATACAGTCATGTCAAACCTGATGACTGCAACATGCTCCAAAAAAGTTAGGACATTTGAATGTTTACCACTGTGTAATATCAGCATGTCTTTTAATAACACCGATTAAATGTTCAGGCACTGAAGACACAAACTGGTTAAGTTTAGACAATGGAATTTTCATTCCAGGTCTTCAGTTGCACAATTTTACAGGTCCTTTGTTGCTATATTTTCTGCTTCATAATCTGTCACACGTTCTCTGCTTACATAGTATAAAAGAAGCACAAAAGGCAAAAAAGAGAAAGGTTTGGGGATCCACCCCATATACTATTGGGTGAAGGATATTGGTCTTTCCAGACATCAGCTCAAAACAAAACTGATTGGTATAAAAATGACTGACATATTATATAGCTTGCAGACAGGAAATGATGTAAATTGCCTTCTGAGGAGGTTTCTTCTGCTGGTCTGGCTGGAACAAACATATATTTGACCCCGTAAACTGTCTAACCAGCACACAGGTACAACAACAGCCATGCACTTATAATCCAGGCAGAATATAATTTTATTTTTTATTATATAATTACCCTGATGGAAAATGCAGGGACATCCCTTGAAAAGATAGTGTCTTGATGACAGTGCGCGTTCCTCCAAAATTGGTACAATTCTGTCTGCATTAATGGTGCATGATCCTTTTCCTGTTTGGCCTCGAGAACATTATGGCTGTTTTTAAAAAACAATATTTGAAAGTTTGACACAAAGCATTATTCCACTGCACTACTTTTCAGCTGAGATGAGACTGAGCCCAGCAGTGCTTTTGGGCAGTGTTTATGTATGACTTCTGTTTTGAACAGTAAAGCCTTTACTTCCATCTGTGGATGCAGTGGCAACTGTAGTTTTCCCATGTCATGATATTCATCACAAATACATGACGGTTTTTAAGACAGTGACATCTGAGGGATTGGCGATAATGTGCATTCAGATGAGGTTTTTAGCCTAGCCCTTTATGTACCCGGATTTTACCAGATTCATTGAATCTTATAATGGTATAGTCACGGGGGTCCGCTGGAGCCAAACCCAGCCAACACAGGGCACAAGGCAGGAACCAATCCTGGGCAGGGTGCCAACCCACCACAGGATAATGGTATAGTGCACTGTAAAAAGTGAAATGTGAAATCTCCAAAATACTACTGATTTCCCATTTGTGAACGTTAGTCTTAAAATTCTGGATTATTCACAAACGCATCTGTTGACAAATTGGCGAACCCCAAACCATCCTTGCTCTTAAAAGATTAGTTGTTTTCTGGAGGCTCATTATATTTTAGAACACAGTTGCCTCACCTGTTTAACATCACATTGTTTTTTTTAGCTTTTTTAGCTATTAGTCTTAAACCTCTGTCCAAACAATTTCAGAATAAACATATATCTTCAAAAGCAATGCAATTGATTTGATAAAACATTAGATACCTTGTCTTTCTATTGTTTGTGTTAAAATACAAGTCAAAGTAAATTTACGAATCACTCCTTTTTGTCTTAGCATTTTTCATGCTGTCCAAACTTTAATAGTGTTGTAGATCACAAAAGTCTGAAAAATGGAAGGAAGTTTTCCATAGTGAAATCCATATCACAAATGAAAAATATTTTTATCTGTATAGAACTGAAACACTTTCAGGTTCAAGCACATTTCTTAATATGTGGGAAAAATCAGCATGCGACTTATGTGCCTCTGAGTGAACCGTTCCCAGCAGTGTGACGAAACCTAATCTATACTAATAAAAGGCAAAGCCCTCACTCACTCACTCACTCACTTACTCACTCACTCACTGACTCACTCACTCACTCACTCACTGACTCATCACTAATTCTCCAACTTCCCGTGTGGGTGGAAGGCTGAAATTTGGCAGGTTCATTCCTTACAGCTTCCTTACAAAAGTTGGGCAGGTTTTGTATCGAAATTCTACGCGTAATGGTCATAACTGGAAGCAGTTTTTCTCCATTTACTGTAATGGAGATGAGGTTCAACGCCGTGGGGGCGGAGTTTTGTGTGACATCATCACGCCTCCCACGTAATCACTCAGTACATAGAAAACCAGGAAGACCTCCAAAAAGCGCTGAAGAAAACATGCATTATATAATTGAGAAGGCAGCGAAACAATAAGAAGCGAGCGAGTGACATATACAACCATATTTATGAGTTCTGCTACTTCGGAAACAAAGCACGATGTAAACCTACACTTTAAATTAAGTTCATAGACAGGCTGCGCTGGCGTTTGTAATTTAGTGCCTGCCCATATAAGGCCGTCCGTCAGCGGCAATCCAATAGCAAACTGCCACAGGTAAATATTCACGGGTGAAGGACTGTGCTTATGGAGAGGAAGATGAGATGGTCAGGGTGGTGTTTGACACAAACTCAGCGAAACTGCGGGAGAAAGTTTTAAGTGCCAGGACTAAGGTAACATTAAATACAGCCATGGACATAGCACGACATGGCACCAGCACAGCTGGGAACCTTCGATGCATGTACACCGAGTGGCTCACGTGAACTGACGCAGTGCACAGATAAAAAGCAACAGTTCCAAAGAGCGCTGAACAAAAACCGAATTACACAATTGAAAAGACAGCAAAAAATATGAAGCGTCTGATACATACAAGCATATTCATAAATCCAACTACTGCGAAACAAAGCACACGTTGGAAAAAGTCAATGTCCCGCTAAAGGAAGACAGTGTAAAAAAAACCCGTGCATGCAGTGTGTCAGGTCTCAGATAAAGAAGAAGACGAGCTGTTTATTGATGCAGTAAGAAACGAATCGATGAATGAAACCTGTCATCTTTACAACGATTGACAAACACGGAATGTAACTTGAACACAACACATCCTACAAATACGAACCTGATTGAAAGAAATAATGATAATCAAATCATTGATGACAGCAACACTCAGTAACACTCACAAAACAAATACTGTATATTGACAGTCATGTTACGTTATTTTTAAAATGTTCCCTTTTCTTTTCTAGCTTTTTAACACACTACTTCTCGCTGCGATACGGGTATATATATATATGTATATATATATATCCCGATCTACATACTCGAATAATGGATACTTTATTCGCCATCAATGATTGTTTTGGTAAAGCCATACTCAGTGTATTCATTAGATGAACGGTAAAAAGTAAGAGCGAGGGGAGGATGACTTATTGAGGCATGCAGGCTGTAGTGCGCGTCAACTGTATCTGAATTGTGCGATCACATTTGAAAAAATATATCTTTTCAAGTTCTATTTAGTCCATATGTGTCAAACTCAAGGGCCTCGGGCCACATCCGCCCGCATATAATTATATCCGCCCGAGATCATTTTATATACTGTATTATTGTTATTAAAGCCCGGGTATATGAAGCGCTGGTAACACAATAAACTACAGATCCCATAATGCAGCGCTTCAGCTGCCTTGCCGAACACTTACCACGTTATTTAAGTCTACCTTATGATGCTGCAAGTTATTGCGAAGCTAGCTCACACGATGCTGAAGAGAAAAGTTGATTCTGAAAATAGAGCCTTTAAAACCGATGGGAGGCTGAGTATATGTTTACTGAACCCGTGTGTCTCATTTGTGGAGCTAATGTGGCTGTAATTACAGAATTTAATCTAAGACGGCACTATGAGACAAAACATCAGGGTAACCTGAATGCAATGCAGAAGATACAGAAAGCAGCATAATTAAATAAGAATCTGACACTTCAGCGGACGTTTTAACCCGTGCACAATCACAAAGTGATTTCAAGTGAAGCTGCTTTTATGGGAGACACAAATGCACCAGTGCACCTTGTTCCCACTTTCCCTGTTGCCAAGTAATGTTGAACCAAGTCGTCACTACGGTGTTCCCAAATGCGCACTTTGCTGATAAACTGAGCGCTGCGCACTGAGTTTGCACGGCGCTTTGGTGACTTTGAAGAACAAAAAGTCTGTCTACATGCGGCTCGAACCTTGTGCATGTTTGGTAGCACATATCTGTGTGAGAAGCTCTTCTCAGTGATAAAGACTAACAAAACAGCACACATGAGTCTCCTCACTGATGAGCACCTTCAATCCATCCTGAGAATCTCCACAACACAGAACCTCACACCAAACAGAAACGAACCTGTGGCCAAAAAAAGATGCCAGGCGTCCAGCTCTAAAATGACATATGAGCAAAGACAACTGAATGATTTGATTTGTTATTGCTGAAAGGAACACATTTTATTTATATTTCCAGGTTTTGTTATGCAGCATGTTCATATTTGAATTTGTATAATTTTGACAGGATATATTTTTATGGAGAGCAAAATCTTTTGGGATATTTAAAATCTAAGTTTTATTTTTTATATAAAATTACATAAGAGTAAAGAAATTTGAATGTTTGTTCTTTTAACGTTTACTTTATTTCTAACTTGTATAATTTAGACAGGATATATTTTTATGGAGAGCAAAATATTATAAGTTGTTTAAGGTTTGAGTTGATTTATTCACGAATAATATTCCTGTCTGTTTTTACCATTCCTACCAAAGATATTTCTGTCGACTAAATAAAAATTCCTTCTATTTAAAATTTAAATAGAACTTGAACAAATACGATAGTTCATAATATCCACGCAGACTTGCACGTAAGAGCGAGAGTCATTCGTTTTAACAAGCAGCGTATTGCACTGATACGAAATAGCTGTGTGTGTATATATGTAGATATGTATGTATATGTATATATATGTTTATATATGTGTGTGTGTATGTATATATATATGTATTTGTGTGTATATATGTGTGTGTATGTATGTATGTGTGTATGTATTTATGTGTGTGTGTATATGTATGTGTATATATGTAGATATATATGTATGTATATATGTGTATATGTATAGATATGTATATATATATATGTTTATGTGTGTGTGCGTAAATATATATATATATATACTGTATATATATATGACAACAACACTCATCACTCACAACAGTGACAAAACAATTACATTGACAATCATGTTACGTTATTTTCAAAATGTTTCCTTTTCTTTTTCATTGCTTCTTTAACACACTACTTCTCCGCTGCAAAGCGCGGGTATTTTGCTAGTCTATACATATAAAAGGCAAAGCCCTACCTGACTCATCACTAATTCTCCCGCTTTCCATATAGGTGGGAAGCTGAAATTTGTACTTACAAAAGTTAGGTATATTTCATGTCCTATTGCAACACCCAATGGGGGGAAACGGGTGTACCCTCTAAACTGTATATATAGATAAGGGAAACCCCTCCTCACTATTTCTGCAACTTCCAATATACATAGGAAGCCCACATTTCCCATGCTCATCCTTTACACTGTACTTACAAACATTAAGTATGTTTCATGTCGCGCCATGCCCTGTAATGAACTTTTGAAAATAACGTCTTCTTTTTGACAGTTCTCACCATTATGCTGTAAGGAACTTTCAAAACTGACCTCTCCTTTTGGCAGTTTCATTCCTTATTTCCGTTAACAGAGGATTTATTTCACGGCAGAGACGCACAAGGGCCGCCCCCGGTCCCTTTCCCTTTTCCGCACAGCTGCTGTCCGTGCACCTACCACGTGGTTGGCTCCCTGCAAATATACATTAATGACATCCCGCAATGATGTGCCACCTCACTCGCTTCCTTACTTTCCTCAGCTGTTTGTCGTACTCACTGCTCCCTTCTTCTTTACTCCACCGCTTCAAGGGTAGAAGGACTGCTCATTCTTCTTTTATGCTACCCCTAAACCTCACCCATACTGATTCCCCCATGTGTAACATATCTAAGCAGAGCACTATGGCACAAGTGGTGCGCAATTGTAACCTCATTGTATGGGATGAATGGACTATAGCACACAGACCAAGTGTTGAGCCTTTAGGCAAGACCCTACAAGACATCAGAAATACGACAGAATGATGGGATGTTTGACAGTCTTGCTGGCTGGAGACTTCCAGCAGACCTTACCAGTTGTCAAAAGAAGAACACATACTGATGAAGTTAAAGCATGTCTGAATTCTTCTGAGGGTTTACTTGAACTGCAACAAAAAAGCCAGAGAGTTTGCTGCTCTCCTCATCAAAATAGGTGATGGCAGTTTAATTGAACAGAACTGTAAAATCAATGCTCCTAACAATTCCTGTCTCCTAGTGAATACCTTACAAACCCTTTTTGAAAATGTTTACCCCAAACTATGAAATCTGCATGAAAAGGAAGTTGCATGACTGAGGGAGAGAGCTATTCTAACACCAAAAAATGACATGACTTCACATATAAATACCATTTCACTTCACCAACTAACTTCCAAAACAAAAACATATAAGTCTGTCGACACTGTTGTAGAACTAAAGGACGCAGAGCACTATCTGGTAGAATTTCTTCACACTCTTAATCCTCCAGGCATTCCTCTGCATATTCTACTTTTGAAGGTCGGCGCTCCAATTATGTTACTACGAAACTTACAATCACCAAAACTTTGTAATGGCACCAGGCTTCAGATCAAATCCCTGCATAAGAACCTCATTGAGACAACTGTTTTCACTGGAACTTACTCAGGGGAGAATGTATTTATTCCTCACATCCCTCTCATACCCTCTGACCTCCGATTCCAATTTAAACGCCTCCAATTTCCAGTAAGGGTCTGCTTCACTATGACAATAAATAAGTCACAGGGCCAGACTCTAAAAAAGGTCGGCATTGACTTGACACAAGATTGCTTCTCACATGGCCAACTGTACGTTGCATGGTTAAGAATAAGCTCAGCAGACAGCTTGGTCATTTTACAGCCTGAGGGCAGAACTACAAACATCGTTTACAATGAGATCCTTACATCCTAAAAATGTGCATTTCTCATACACAACATTTGCAATCATAAATTAAACTCTTTACAATCATCAAATTCACTCTCAATACTAAAATAAGCTTATGACAATTACATCGACAATCATGTTATGTTATTTTTTAAAACGTTTCCTTTTCTTTTTCATAACTTCTTTAACACACTACTTCTCCGCTGCGAAGCATGGGTATTTTTCTAGTACAAGATATACAGCGATTGTCAGAGGGAGCTAACCAACCACAGGAATAAATGATGACATAGTGAATTTTGAATGTAATCAATGCCACGTGGTGTTCACTCATGTATTACGTTCTTTGTTCTGAATGAGGTATTGCTTCTGGCTCAATCTCTCAAAATTGTGCATTGAATGGACAGGAAGGATCAGCTTTCCCAAGATGGAAGAGAATCTAAAACGATTGGTTGTTTTTCATCACTTGACACTGGAGGGATATTACCAGCGCTGAAATAGGTTTTTATCTTCATAAGGTCGCAGTACTACAAAATGTACATCACAATCACTCAGTGCCTGCATCACATTGTATTTGTGCATGCCCTTCATAAGACCATTGAACTGTTGCTCACTGGTGTGGAAAACAATAACCTTGCATTTTCAGTCTAACGTTTTCACCACTAGGTCACACTGCCTGCACCCAAAATTCATGGTAAAAATCAACATTTACACTGAAGTCTGTCTTTCCATTTATTATGAACCCCATTTGATCCAATTTTTTGTCCAGCTGCTTATTCAGCTGAAGTTTGCAGGACTCAGTACAAGGTGGAGACCAGCCCTGCATAGAGTGACAGTCATTCACATGATACACTAATTAACTCAACATGTACTTCTGGAAGATGAGAGAAAACTGGAGTACTTAGAGAAATTCACACATTCAATAGTTGAACATGTAATCATCTATATGCTACACCGATCCCTCTCCCACCTGGACAGAGGCAGTGGTGCTGTAAGAATTATGTTTTTGGACTTCGCTAGTGCCTTCAACACCATCCAACCTCTGCTCCTTAGAGACAAGCTGACTGAGATGGGAGTAGACTCACACCTGGTGGCATGGATCGTGGACTATCTTACAGACAGACCTCAATATGTGCGTCTTGGGAACAGCAGGTCTGACATTGTGTGCAGCAATACAGGGGCACCGCAGGGACTGTACTTTCTCCGGTCCTGTTCAATCTATATACATCAGACTTCCAATATGACTCGGAGTCCTGCCACGTGCAAAAGTTTGCTGATGACACTGCTATTGTGGGCTGCATCAGGAGTGGGCAGGAGGAGGAGTACAGAAAGTTAATCAAGGACTTTGTTAAATGGTGCAACTCAAACCACTTACACCTTAACACCAGCAAGACCAAGGAGCTGGTGGTGGATTTTAGGAGGCCCAGGCCCCTCATGGACCCTGTGATCATCAGAGGTGACTGTGTGCAGAGGGTGTAGACCTTTAAATATCTGGGAGTGCAGCTGGATGACAAATTGGACTGGACTGCCAATACTGATGCTCTATGTAAGAAAGCTCAGAGCAGACTTTACTTTCTGAGAAGGTTGGCATCCTTCAACATCTGCAGTAAGATGCTGCAGATGTTCTACCAGACGGTTGTGGCGAGTGCCCTCTTCTACTAGGTGGTGTGCTGGGGTGGCAGCATAAAGATGAAAGACGCCTCACGCCTGGACAAACTTGTTAAGAAGGCAGGCTCCATTGTAGGATTAAAGTTTGACAGTTTAACATCTGTGGCAGAGCGACGAGCACTAAGCAAACTCCTGTCAATCATGAAGAATCCATTGGATCCACTTAACAGGATCATCTCCAGGCAGAGGAGTAGCTTCAGTGACAGACTTTTGTCACTGTCCTGTTCCACTGACAGACTGAGGAGATCGTTCCTACCCTACACTATGCGACTCTTCAATTCCACCGGGGGAGTAAATCACGAACATTAATTTTATTTTAATTCTTTTCATTTTTATTACTATTTAATTTAATATTGTTTCTTTGTATCAGTATACTGCTGCTGGATTATGTGAATTTCCCCTTGGCATTAATAAAGTATCTATCTATCTATCTATCTATCTATCTAATCTCCATGTAAACAAGGCCTACAGTTCAAACTTTAGGCCCTGGATGAGGCTGAATAATAATCCAAATAATACATTTTTAAATTATGAGCCCATTAAATTACACTGAATTAATATTGTGTTCTGAAACTAGCTTGAACCAGGTCATGGTCATAGAGGGATGGAGACTATTCAAGCAGTTTGGGCATAGCTGTGGGCAGGGTGCCCATTCATTACAGGGCTCACTCATTGGCACATCTGCACAGAGCAAATTTAGAGCTGCCAATTGATCTTTGGGGATGTCAGAGGAAACCCACTAAGGCACTAGGAGAATATGCAAACTCCACAGGGGCTACAGCCAGGCACAGAGCTCAGAACCATGAATCACTGAAACAGCAGTTTCAATTACTGTGTCACAGTGCAAACCAGTTATACTGATGTGACTTGTGAAATTAGTAAGTAAATGTCAATTACATCTATACACTTGGTGAAGCTATGTCTCATTTTTGAATATCTGGAAAAGAGGCTATTTAATAAAGGGTACTTTTGCTGGGCTCATTTATTTCTTGACACGGCTCATGGAAGTATTAAACCTTGAGGAAGTCTTAGTGTTACAATCAGGTGAACATGGGCTAATCTTTAATAACTCCTCATGCATTTTCACTTCTGACTTGCCACAAATTTCACTCACGTATCACCTGGTCTGAAAGTTTCCAAATTTGCAGCACACTCTAATCCAACCCAGTGAACACAACCATAATAATCCTATAAAAATCCGGTAACTATGAACAAGAAAGAAAAAAACGCACCACATTGCTCATCCATTTCTGGCATGTGGTTTTAAGCAGGATCAAAAGCACAGTCAGTGGTGATAAAATAATGAAAATGATGAGATATTGTTCCACTGGGCCATACCTGTGTATCCCTACGGAAGTCTTGTTTCAAAAGAATGAAGAACATTGGGAAGAAGGTGTAATTAGATTTCTGCGAGGAATCTTTAACTTAATCATTTCTAACTTACTGCAGTATATGTCAGTACATTCACTTTAAACACCAGCCCTGAGGGGCTATAAGAATCTGGGAGACATGAAAAAGGAGGCTATTTATTTCCAATTAGTGCTACTTTCAAACTTCACAGTATTTTCTGCAGAACCACCCACAGCTATAATATTCATCAGATGTGGAGTACCAGAGAGTCTGTCAGACAGTGCCTACTACAGATTTGAAACTTTACCAACAAAAGCAGTTATATCCATAATGCCTTAAGCCCACCTTAAGCTCCAGCCTTTTTTTTTGGTCTGCTCTTTGGCCTTAGTCTCTGCTTTTGGCATCCATTTCTAAACATCAGGTCAGTGCCCATCCGATGTTCATTACTATCAAATTGATGACCTCGGGATGATATCTCTCTATTATAAAAAAAAGTCTTGGGAGACTAGGGTGATGAGACGTGATCTTCTTGGAAGACAATGTGAAGTCCCGCAAGAGACACTTTAACTTGCTCCCAACTCTTAAAACAATGACAAGCGACAAGCAAAACATGCAGCTTGCCAGCAGTAGAAAGCCAGCAGATGATCCGACCGCTTCTCCTTAGCGTGTGTTCAGCCCCACCCCCCTTCACATCGCAGAGACGAAGTGGCAAAAAGGACAGCGGCTGTATAGGCTTTAAAATGATCGACAGGCAGCGAGACAGCAGCAGCAGAAAGACAGCAGATGATCCGAAGGCATCTCATTAGCATGCATCAGCTGCCCCTCCTTCACAACGCAAGCAGCATTATAAGTCCTGTGAGAAACAGATTTAACCACGCCTGGAGTCGGAAATAAAGGACAAGTATTGTTTTTACAACGTCACCCGAGACAAGGCAGTAAGACATCATTTAAAACAAGTCCACGGACATCTAACCTAGCAGTTGTTGGATTGCTTTTGGCAGACATGCTTCATGTGCTCCCAGCTCTTAAAACAACGACAAGCGACAAGCAAAACATGCGGCTCACCAGCAGCAGAAAGCCAAAAGATGAACTGACCACTTCTCCTTAGCGTACGTTCAGCCACCACTAACCCATCCTCCCCCTGCATTCACAATGGGAGCGGCAGAGAAACAAAGTTTCAAAAGGACAGCTACTGTACAGGTTTTT
Organism: Polypterus senegalus; assembly: GCF_016835505.1. NCBI lineage: Eukaryota > Metazoa > Chordata > Cladistia > Polypteriformes > Polypteridae > Polypterus > Polypterus senegalus. The sequence continues at coordinate 152,722,176 of NC_053162.1, read as the reverse complement.
AAATGATCGACGTGCAGCGTGATAAGCAGAATACGCAGCTCGCCAGTAGCAGAAAGACAGCAGATGATCCGACAGAATCTCCTTAGCATGCCTTAGGCTGCACCCCCTTCACAACGAGAGCAGCGTTATATGTCCTGCAAGAAAGAGATGTAACCACGCCCAGGGCCGGAAATAAAGGACAAGTATTGTTTTTACAAAAGTTTTAAAGTAAAAGTGAAAATAATGCATATGTAACAATTCCCATGAAAATAACAAACTCATTAAATTGTATATCTGGTAAACCAAACCCGATGGTGGGCGAGTGAAATGAGCAGGGGGCGGAGCCCTGTAGTTTATGAAAATAATAAATCACTAATTGAGGAAGCACATTGATGAGCTTCAGAGATCTGATTTTGTATCTCAGCCTATGCCCTCTCTTTAAGGATTTGCTTGTGTGACTCTTCAAGTTTTACAACCACATCCTATACTGTTAGTGTTTCTTTGTTTTGGTTTTTTTTTACCGTGTCCTGTTCGGCTGTGAAGCAATCAGAATTGATGTCTGAATGCTGGCGACTAGCCTTACAGTTTTTCTCTCAGGTGGAGCGTTACAGCTTCTGCTGACGTCACGCCTGATACCAAAACTTTATTAAAAATATTTTTAGATGTTTTAAGATTCGAACCGGACACGGAGACAAAAGTGAAAGAAAAGAAGAGAGAGAAGGAAGAGATGGAGGTAAAGGGGAGGGGGTTTCGTATAGAATAAACAATAAATGAACCAGAATCCGCTTCTAGACCTGCAGAAAGAGGGGGAAACAAAAAACCACAAGACAAAAACATTGCTGCATCAGCTACATGAAGATATATAAAAGTAAAAATGTTTGCTGACAATCATACAGTAATTATTACTGAGGCATTTAAGGCCACCACAACCTTAGATCATGTGCTGAAGATGTCCAAGTCATACTTATGAAATCACCATGTGAGCACCTGTGTGTGTACGCACGCTTGTATGTGTAAGGTTTCTCTATAGGAGCATCCAATAGTGAGTGTGAAGGGCCACAGACCTGCCCCCAAAACGTGCGGAAGATGGAGGGAGTTCCAAGCCCAGAGATCCAGAGGTCACCCCAGAGCGGAGACCCCAGGGAGGCCGTCACCAGAGAAGCCCCAACCCCCACCCGAGAGGCGCAGAGGATCACCCCGGGGGTCACAACCAGCAGCCGGCAGAGTCCCGGAGATATCAACGGCAAGCCCTCAGGCCGCCCGCAGCCGCTCTCCCGAGTCGGCCGGGCCCGGAACCCAGCAGCCCGGGACCCGAGGCGACCCACCCGCCGAGGATCCAACAGAGCCCAGGGAACCAGATCCCACCAGGCAGCCACCGGGAGCGACCAGACAGATGCTTAAGGCAGGGGAGGGTAGGCAAAGATGTTGTAGTATTGCCAGATGTCCCAGGAGAGGGGAGGAGTCCAAAACCCCACCTGACATATACAGTCACACACAAACACAGTCATACACTCCCTCCCTCATGCTCTCACATACACATACAACCCAAGACTTACAAGGATGTACGCCAGACACCCATTCACACTCCCACACACACCTACCTAACTCTGGTCCCGGTGCTGCCGTACCTGAGGTACAGCCATTCCTGGACGTCAGAGTTAGCCCGTTCGCAGGGTAATAGTGAGCAGGCACCCCATCCAACGTAGAGCAAAGCAACCCACCACTCCAGACCACAGGCAGACGGCCAGCTCCCACTCCTAGCCTCCAGCCCCGGCAGCTAACTGAGAACAGAGGTGTAATAAGACCTCTAGTCTCCCTCCGCCTGCTCTAATGTAGTGTTGGTGTGTGCTGATAAGGTGCATTTTGTGGTTGGGGGGGCGCAGGCAGTGCCGGCACCATGTGGCCTACACCAGCTGATGCCAACACACAGCCCCACCTCCCCCCCAAAACTCTCCGTGACTAGGTGCAGTTTAAAATTGGAAGTGGACACCGCACTCGGAGTGAGGCTGAAATTTCCCCACCGGATGCCGTTGAGTGTGCCCACTCCCAAGGCCCTAAGTGTGCATTTGTGTGGAATGTTTTTGTGGAAGTGTTTAATGTGCAAATAAAATTGGGGTGTAGGCTGCCACAGGACTGCGGAAACGGGATCCATACCCGCACCCCCTGACTTACCCACACCCCAAGGCCCTATGTGCATGTTTGTGTGATGATGTGAAGGAGCAGGAGGAGGGAAATGTCTGAGGATGGGGAGGAACGGCTGAGGGGCCTGAGCCCTCCAGGGAGCCAGCTCCCCTACTGGCCCCAATAGGCACCTCCGTTCCCAAAATCCACCCGGGCACGGAGGCCCCAGCCTATCTAGCCATGGCCCGAAGCAGCAGCATCACAGAGCCCCACGGAGTCTGAGGCCACCAACCCACACCACCCCAGCAGAATATTTACTCCCATCCCCACATTTACTCAACATTCAGATTAAGTAAGACATAAGACACCCAGGATAAAGCTGGATCCTCCCTCCCGGACATCCCCTCCCCATGGTGGAACTGCCGCACGTTCCGCCCTCTTCCCGGCAGCGTACATGCCAGGACCCAATCCCCAAGGCCCCACCCATATCCCCATCCGGGGACGGCCGCCCCCAAACCCTAAGCCACCAGGCCCACACCCAGACCAACCCAGGGGCATTGCGCCACTAGGCAGCGACCGCAGCCACCGTCAAGACCCCCTAAGGCCCTACACACAACCACCAGAAGCCCACCCCCGGAGGTAACCCAAGCACCACCAGAGTCGGGCAGCAGCCCCCCAGCCCAAGACCCCCCTAGTGAACCCACCCCAGGGATCCTCCAGATACTCCAAGCTCAGACTCTCCACCACATCAACCACAGCATCCCGCAGGACCATATCAATGACCCTCCATCATCGCTATGTGATGGAACCGATCAAAGGAGCCCAGAGAGATTGATTTGAAGTGGAGGCAGAGGCTGTCTCAAGTGTAATATGATCCAATAAAAGATTTCTATACTGGTTAATGCAAAGATTATCTTTGTTTTTCCAGTTTATGAGGATAGTTTTCTTAGCGATGCATATGGCAGTGAGAACCACGTGAACCAAATTTGTTTCAATCGGGACATCCTCTAGGTTCCCCAGCAAGCAAAATGAGGGGGAAGTTGGGATATCACATTTCAGACACTTTGACAGGTCTTCACATACTCTATACCAGAATCCTGAACAGGTGGACATGACCACAGTGCGTGGATATAACTGTCAGGAATGTTGTCTGTGCAGTGTGTGCAGGTGTCAGATGGCACAAATCCCATCCTGAACATCCGATGACCTGTATAGTGTACTCTGTGTAGAATTTTGTATTGAATTAGTTGTAAATTGGGGTTTCTGATCGTTTTAAAAGTTTTTAAACAGGTTTGGGACCAGAAAGTCTGATCAAAGCTAACTAATAGATCCTCCTCCCATTTGCCTATAGGAATTGCTATTGTATCATCTATTTTGGTCAATGTTTTATATACTTTAGACAGTAATTTGGGGTGTTTGAGATTACAGAAGTCTAATACCCTTGATGGTGTTTGTAATTCTACTTTAAGCTTAAATTTTTCTTTAACTACTGATTTAATTTGGAGATATTCTAAAATCTATTCTTGTCTATCCCAAATTGGGAGACTATTCTGTTAAATGGAATGAAATCCAATCCTTCAACTATGTGTTCCATGTATAGAATTCCTTTACTTTTCCAGTATGGGAGGTTCATCATTTTATTGTTTTGCAATATGTCAGGATTATTCCAGATGGGTGTGTCTGCATGGAATTAGTGAAGACTCCGTCATTTTTAGATATTCCCACCATGCTGTCAGTGAGGTACTGATATTAATACTTTTAAAGCTTTCATGCTTTCTTATTTTTGAGCTAATAAACGGTAGGTCCGAAAGCTCTATAGTATTGCAAAGTGTCTGTTCTACATCTAACCAGGACTCATCCAGCGGGTTATGTTGCAACCATCTTGGTATATATTGGAGCCTGTTGGTTAAGAAATAATGATAGAAGTTGGGTAGATCCAACCCTCCTCTATCTTTGGTCTTCTGTAGTGTTTTTAAGCTAATTCGTGGAGGTTTATCCTTCCAAAGGAATTTAGTGATGGAGGAGTCCAGGGATCTAAACCAATCAGATGATGGCTTGTTTGGGATCATAGAAAATAAGTAATTGATTCTTGGTAAAACCATCATTTTAATTGTGGCAACCCTCCCCATAAGTGATATCGGTAAGGATTTCCATCTAGCAAGATCATCTTCCACTTTCTTTAATAGTGGGATGTAGTTTAGTTTAGTTAGATCTGCCAGCCTGGGAGACACATGAATGCCCAGGTATGTAATATTCCCTGATTCCAATTGTGTATTAAGGGAATTGACAAAAGAGAAATTAATTGGAAGAACTGTGGATTTTAACCAGTTTATTGAATAATCTGAAACTCTTGAAAAGGAGTTTATTAGTTCAATTGCCTGGGAGAGAGAGGATTGAGAATTCTGAAGATAAAGTAACACGTCATCTGCATAAAGACTGATTTTATGTTCTATGTTCTTACACTTTATGCCTTTAATAACTGTAGTTTGCCTGATTGCTGCTGCTAGTGGTTCAATAAAGATAGCAAATAGCGAGGGGGAGAGAGGGCATCCCTGCCTGGTCCCCCTCTGAAGACAGAAGCTATCTGATGTTTGGTCATTTGTCCTGACGCATGCTGTTGGTGAACTGTATAAAATTTTTAACCAGTTTATGAAGAAGTTTCCAAAACCAAATTTATGTAAAGTTGCAAATAAGAACTTCCAGTTAACTCTATCAAAAGCCTTTTCTGCATCGAGAGATAATATACTGGTTTCCATGTTTCTGCTATAAGAAAAGTCTATTAAGTTGAGTAATCTACGTGAATTTGTGGATGAATGTCTCCCCTTAATGAAACCAGTTTGGTCTGGATGTATTATGAAAGGGGTTACCTTCTCTAATCTTTTTGCAAGGGCTTTACAAATTATTTTCAGGTCAACATTAATAAGAGAAATTGGGCGATAGCTGGTAGGAAATATAGGATCTTTGCCTGGTTTTAACAGGAGACTAATGTTGGCTGAATTCATGTTTGGCTGTAGTCTACCATTTTCTTGTATTTCACACATCATTCTGAAGAATGTTGGCGCCAGAATGATCCAGAATTCTTTGTAGAACTCTGCTGGAAACCCATCTGGACCTGGAGCCTTCCTATTAGGCATGGAGTTAAGAGCTTCCTGAAGCTCATCTGATGTTAATGGCGAGTCCAGGACTGTAGCTTGGCTATCTGATAATTTAGGAAGTATTATCCTGTCTAGAAACTCATTGATCTCATTATCTGATGGGTTAATCTGTGGTGAGTACAAGGTTTTGTAAAAATCTCTGAAAGTGTTGTTTATTCTTTCAGGGTCATATACTATATTCCCAGTTGAGTCTTTAACAGCAGATATGGCAGTTTTCTCTTTGTTTATTTTTAACTGGTTGGCTAAAACTTGCCTGATTTATTACCGTGTTCAAAGTTTTCTATTCGTAGTCTTTGTGCTAAAATTGTGTTTTTGTCAATAATTCCTTTAAGTTCTAGTTTACTTTTACGCATTTGTTTTGTAATTCTTCTTCTGGGGATGCCTCTAGAGACTTAATGATTTCTTCTAATTCCTGAATACGTTTGTTTTCTATTTTTTTCTTATGTGATGAGAAGGAAATTATTTTACCTCTCATCACTGCTTTCCCTGCCTCCCAGAGAACAGATGCTGATGTTCCAGGAATGTCATTGTGTTCTAAATATAAAGCCCACTCTTTTTTATAATATTCCACAAAACCTTCATCTTTAAGCAGTGACGTATTAAACCTCCAGTTTTACCTGATGGGATTGTTTTCTTATTTAACAGAGTTAAAGAAACTGGAGCATGATCGCTGACAACTATAGGGTGTATCTCAGTGTCTGAAATGTCAGCCAATAATGAGCTGCTGACTAGAAAATAGTCCAAACGTGAGTGAGAGTGATGAACATGTGAGAAAAAAGTATACTCTCTACGGCTGGGATAAAAAGATCGCCATGCATCACAAAGCCCATAATCACTCATATACTGTTTGACTATATTAGTGGAATGCCAACTGCGCTGAGTCCCAGCTGTACTGAGCCTGTCTGAAGAATGATCCATCCAAAATTAAAATCTCCCAAGTATAAGTGGACAGTCCAAGTGTTCGGAGAGTACAGAGAAAAATTATGAAAGAATGCGGGTCATCTATGTTTGGACAGTATATGCTAACAATACATAAGCTTTGATTTTGTATAGATAGTTTTAGTATTATAAATCTACCATCTGGATCTGAGACTGTGTCCAATACTTTGAAATTTGTATTTTTGTGTATTAAAATAGCTACACCTCTTTGTCTAGAGTTATAGGCGGCAGAGAACAGTGTGGGAAACTCAGATGTTTTAAGTTCATCTGCAACTGTGGCAGACCTATGAGTCTCTTGTAATAAGACAACATCTGCCTGCAGTCTTTTAAGCTGATCAAAAATCTTTAATCTCTTCTCTCTAGAGCCAGTTCCATGAACATTCCAACTGACAAACCTTAGTGTACCCATAGTTGTGTGTGTGATTAGCTAATGTATGGTGCCTTCAGGTGAGTTAGTTAAGTAAATAAATGTATAATTTAATCTGAAGAAAAAAGAAAGAAAAAAAAAAATATATATATATAAATAAAAATAAAGCAATAAATAAGTAAATTAAAAATATATGCATAATAATGCTAATAACAATAATAATATTAATAATGCTGATAATAATAATAATATGAATGCTGAAAATAAATAATAATAATAATAATAATAATAGTGCTAATGATAATAATAAAAAATAAAAATAAATAATAATAATAATGCTGATAATAATAATGCTGATAATAATAATAATCATTCTGATAATAATACTAAAGCTGATAATAATCAGACAATAATAATAATAATAATAATAATAATAATCAGACAGAACCAAAAGTGTTTGTGGTTGTATGATAAAATGTAATAATTATAATCTAGTGTTTGTATGCGTTTGTGTGTGTGCTGACGCAGTGTAGGAAAGTTGTGTGATTGTGTCATGCGGATGTTAAGTTCCAGAAGCAGGTAAAAGAAGGAAAGGAAAGAGTGATAAAGGTTAAGAAAAGAAAAAAAGTAAAAAGAAAAGGTGTTAGAGGTGTGGGGTGGCGAGAGAACAGGTGATCCCATCATCTAAACACGGATATAGCAGCTTTTTTTTATATCCTGACATGCTCATACCCAGTGAATCCCGATAAGAAAAATAAACTTGTGACCTGATGTTGGGCTAATAAAGCCAGTCTGTCACTCCTCGCTCCTTGTACAGCCTGTTGTTGACGTAGAGCTTGTCCACAGAAATGACAGCGGCTCCCTTCTTGGATGAATTTTTACGTATTGGGAACAGAACTCTGCGGCGATCCAAAATTTCTTTAGGAAATTGATCATTCACGCTAAAATTTTTCCCTTTGAGCTCTTTCCGTGGCTCTTAACAAAATCCTTCTGTTTAAAATGCTCAAATTTAGCCACGATGGGACGAGGTCTTCTGCTGTCTGCTCTCTTGGCTCCAAGGCGATGTACCCGGTGAAAGGTGATGTTTTTTACCGTTTCTTCGGGTATCTTCATGTGGGTCTGGAGAAAATACTTGATTGTTTGTTCGCAATCCTCCGGTTGTCCTTCCGTCTGCTCCGGCAGGCTCGAACACCAGATTGTCTCTCATGCTGCGGGCCTGAAGATCCAAAACCGTCTCCTTCAGGGTCTTGTTGTCTTGGGAGATCCGTGTCCATCCCTCTGTCAGGGAAGACACAGTCTCCCGCAGAGACGCGTTTTCAGCAGCAAGCCGCTCCACCTGATCCTGGCTGAATTCCAGAGATTGTCGGAGGTTCTGGAACTCCTGGTGTAGAATTTCGAGCAGGTGGAGTCGTCCCTCAAATCCCAAAAGCCTTTTATCTATAGAATCTAATAATTCTAATATATCCTTGCGGGAGATGAGGTCGCCTCGGGGGAATCTTGAGGACGGCTTCTCTTGGTAGCAGGTGTTTCCGTGATAGCTGCTGCTTTCTTAGGCCCCATGACAACAGACTCAAAAACTTGATCAATATAATTTTGTAAACTTTCCAAATTTTCTTCACTTACCTCCAGGTTGAGCGAGTTATACTTACCGGATTAATTGCGTTGTCAGTAAATAAATTTGGCGTAAATGTGTCTTAATTGTTTAGAATGTTCGCTAAAGAGCTGCCATCTGCTTCAAACGCTGCCGAGAATCCGTGATCTTCCTAGCCAGCTTCTCTCTCCCAGCATGCTTTATTAGAATATTGTGTCTTTAAGTAGACTGGGTTTGAGTGTAAACCAGGCGAATGTACAAGAGCCAAAATGGCTCAATACAGGAAGATCAAAAATAATGAGTGGCAAAGTCAAACAGAGAGACAAAATTCATATTCAAAAAAACAAAAGCAAAGAAGTCCTTAACCAAAATGTCATAAGCAAAAGAGTTCGAAAGAGCAATTTGAAAAGGGTGTTGAATCCCAGGAGGACCTTTTAATTTGTTGTGTCATATTACAACCTCGAAGGACATTGACAAATGGGTGCCTTTACCCTAATAGCCAGAGCTCCAAAATGGCAGCGAGTGTGAAAAACTAAAATGGTGCACAAAATGGTCCAATAATATTTAACTATTTAAACAAGGAGACTCGCCATAAACTGATTTCCAAATCAAACTCAGTGAAAAACCTCTTAATGATTGTCTGATTACCAGAATTAATGCAGAAAAACAAATAAAAACTCAAAAAAACAAACTAAATACTAATTTGCTCAGAGGCGGTCTCTGGAGGTCACATATCATGATGTCACTAGTGCAATGCTTTAAACATCTGGTGCCCTATCTACCTAGTCATTCAACATTTAGATTTGTGAAAGAAGAAACTTTCATATTCAGATTACTTTTTGTGCGGATTTTGTTTTTGTCCTCTGATTACAATTTATGTTTTGTGGGCTCTGGTCATGTGCAGTCCATTTGACTTACTGCTCTGTTCTGTGATCAGGATTCTGGCTATGCATGCTGAGCTTTGTTATTTATTTATTGTCTTTTCTGTGTTGACCCCTGCTTGATTTGACTTCTGACTTCTCTGTGTCATCTCCTGATTTTGATTTCTCTTAAAACTGCTGTTGTCTTGTACAAGCATTACACATATCTCATACCTTGTGAGAAACATATTTACAACTTTCAATACATTTCTCATGATTTTGTGTAGATTTAAAAAACAACACTCAGGAGCTCACAAGTCAGGCTAAGATTGCAGAGTGTATCCTGGCCCCAAGTGTATGAGGACAACTGATCTTCTAACATGTGGGAAAATTTCATAGTGTACTGTATGTCTGACTTAAACTTTAAAAGCTAATAATGAATATGCATACAGTGGATACAGACAGTATTCAGACCCCTTTTTTTCTGCACACTTTATTGTGTTATAGATTTAATTTGAAGTAGTAAATTTGCCATTGTTGCCCTTAAGTCTACACTCAATAATCCATAATGGAAAAGTGGAAAAATGTTACATTTATGTAAGTACTAATACATTTGTAGTGGTTGTGATGAGGTCCATCCTGTTTGATGTAATTATCCCTGAGATGTTTCTAGAAGTTGAGTCCACCTGTGCCAAACTGAATTAGTTGGGCTTGATTTAGAAAACCACACAATTCATACTGCTTACCAGGACAAAAACCAAGCCATGAAGTCTAAGGAGCTCTCTATTGAGATGAGAGAACCTATTGGAAGTACAACCATTTCAGCAGCTCTCCATCAATCAGGCAAATTTAGTAATCTGGCAGATTCTCACTTGGAGTTTACCAAATGGCATTTAAAGGGCTCAGAGTGCTTGAGGAAAAAGATTAACCTGTGTGATGTGACAAAACTTCAACACTTTGGACTGCACTTCATCTGGGGAATATCAGGTGCTGCTCATCACCAGCTCAATACCATCCCTATGGTGAAGCATAATGGTGGCAGCATCATACCTGTGGAGGTGCTTCTCAGCAGTAGGGAGAGGAAGACTGGTCACAACTGAGGGAAGGAAGAATGCAGCCAAATATACAGAGGTCCTTAAAGAAAACCTGCCTCAGGGGATGTTGGGATTTTGGTTCACCTTTCAGCATGACAATGACCAAAGCATACAGCTAAGACAATGCTGGAATGCCCTGGGGACTGGTCTCTAATTACCCTTGAGAGGCCGAGCCAAAGCCCAGACTTAAATGCCATAGAATATACAGTATGTGGAGAGACCTGAACATGGAAGTTTACAGACACTTCCCATTCAGTCTAACAGAGCCTGAGATGATCTGTCGAGAACAATGAAATAAACGGCCCCATTCCAGGGGAGCAAAGTTTGTAGAAATTTACCCAAGAAGACTCAAAGTCATAATTGCTGCCAAAGGGGCTTCTGCCAAGAACTGAATTCAGGGTATGAATACCCTTTTCATTTTTAATACTGTGGACTACGGCCGGCCAGTCAGCCTGGCCAATACCCCCAGGCCACCAGGTACAGCAGGGAGGTGCCCCGAATGCCAGCAGGGAATCATGGACAGTGGAGTTTTTCTTTACAGCCCTGCTGGATACCTTGGGGGCCAACAGAGAACGCTGCAGGGAGTCCCAGAGACTTGTACGTACCCTATAACCCGGAAGTACGTCTTAGTTACAGCGGCAGGAGGAATGACAAAAGAAGACTTTGGATCTGACCCGGAAGTGCTAGGAAGTCACATGGACTCAAGGTTCGGAAGCACTATAAAGGACTCTGGGAGATCCCAAACGAGTGAGCTGAGCTGGGTGGCAGGGTGGCAACGCGTCTGGGAGTGGAGGATTATTGTTTATTATTGAGAATTGTATTGTTATTGAAAGAGTACAGTATTGTGGAGAGGAGGGTGCTTTGTCCACTTGGTAGTCTAAATAAATTCATAATTTGGACTTTTATCAAGTGTCTGGCGTCTAGTCTGAGGGTTCAAGGGGACGACAGCGCCCCCTATTTGTCACAATACATTTGTAAACCTTTCTCAAAATATGGCTTACTTTGTCATTATTGGTTACTAAGTATAGAATCATTGGCAAAAATTGCAAATTTAACAGTTCAAAATTCAATTTACACCACAATAGAGTGTGCAGAAAGTGAAGAGGTCTGAATACACATGGACGAGTATAAGCAGAGTCAATATGCCTGTTCTTTAAAGACATTATTATTAGAGATTACCCTTGGGCATTTTGCTATACGTGATTTCTATTATACATGGTGCCTAGGATCTTATGCCTCATGGAGGGTGAGTCTGTACTGTACTACCTGTCACTTTTATTTAATGCCCCTCTACTGTCAAATGAATTTTCTTCTAAAATTCCCATTTAACTTATTACTGAAAAAGACCTAGTAAAGCTTTTTGAATGTTGAAAGAGAACCTTTAAAGACTGGATTATTAGCTTTTCTGTTGTCTAGCAGATAATGATGGTGTATTTGTGCACACACAGATAAGTATCCCGTGTATACCAGTTATAGTTGTAAGAGACCAAGCTTGTTTCAAAGTGCCAAATGTTTTATTATTCATAAAGTACAGTTGGTAGGGTTGTGGTTATCACTTGACCATGGAGTTCCATTAAACATTATTAAATGATACCTGTCAATCTCAAATGGTTCTATAGTAGTATTTTGCAATTTTAATGTATTCTTTTGGGTCAGGTTTCTTTTCACTTGCTCATGTAGTTAAATAAAGATTGCGACTGGCAGTCAAACAAAAGCCGTTTCCTTGCTGTGCTCATTCCCAGCCTTTCTCTTCTCTCTCACTCTCTCGCTTTCTCTGTAAACCCTGAGGTGCATGCATGGCAATTTAATCTGCTGTAGAGCTCCTATCCACAGTGAGCTCTTGCTGTCCTGACACGTACTAAGTTAGAAATGATTAAGTTAAAGATTCCTTGCAGAAATTTAATTACACATTCTTCCTGATATTCCTCTCTCTTTTGAAACAATGCTTCCTTAGGGATACACAGATATGGTCCAACATAAGAATGTGCGGTAATGTTCATTACGTTGTCACCACAGACAGTGCTCTCTATCCTTTGCCAGAGGTTGGAAGTCCCTGAAGGACAAGGAGAAACAAACCAGCTGCTACAGATTTGTTACAGCTCATCTCACAATGAAATAACATTATTATTCTTTTCAATAAAGAAGTCGGCTGCCTGAGAAATAACTGGGTGTTCCTGGGAGAGTGAAAAAGGTGAGCTGGTTAAAAAATGTAAATGAAATCGGAAAGACAAAAAAATGCAGAAAAGTACTTTACTTGTTGAGTACTATGGCAAAGTGCCTCTTTGTCCCACAGAGTACATTTGCATGGCATTAGGCAACCCATCCTATGTGGGCCATTTCATACCCGCTGCAGTATTCCTTTTTTTTGATAACTGGATTTTATGCTGGGTGCAACAGTCCAGTGAATTCAGTCATTCAGCAATCATGTGAAATGCACAGTAGTCCTGTAAAACTTTATTTTAGGCGCTTGCCTCCTAAAAATGCACCAATCGAAACAAAAGCCTTATCTGAGTAAGTACATAAAGAATGCTTCATTTAGCACATTTTCAATGCAATCAGTCAATTCCTAATTATCTTATAAAGAACCTTTCATGTCAGAGCTCTCTTGAGTGTGCTTGATAGGGGAACAGTTGAACAAGCAAGTCAAGGAACTTATAGTATGCAGGGCATCATAAATCTGTACTGGGATGTTTGTCTGTACTCTGTAACTATATGGTGTCTTTTCTATCTATCTATCTATCTATCTATCTATCTATCTATCTATCTATCTATCTATCTATCTATCTATCTATCTATCTATCTATCTATCGATGGTACTATTAGTTGTAAGACAAAAATACAATACTAGTACATTTTTGTAAAACTAAACTAATATTGCTAATATTTTTGGATAAGAATAAAATCAAGAAGTTACTCTAACACAAAAATATGACATTTATCTAGTAGTTGTTGATCATGTTTAATCACCATATTTAGAATTTCTTAAGTTATGGTACAGATTTCTGAGATTTATAAAAGGGAAAAATGTAATTAATGCTACTATCACACTACACACAATTACACAATTAGAAACAGTCAGGATTAAACTCAGAAATTAGGTAAACTTTAAGTCATAGTTAGTGGAAATTCAACTAGTAGGCTTATATTAATTTAACGGCATGCACAAACCACTGTTACCTTTTTACAAGCTCTCTCAGAACTATCCCAGCTCAAGAGGACTAATTTTGCACTGGGGATAACCCCAGTTGCTCTTTAATTGTACTTACCTTGTCAGTAGATACAGTAAAATGTTTATCCAGTTTTGCCCAGACGGTGGTGTGGGGCATGCTATTTCAGACTGTGTTATGTTTACTCCAAAACTGCCACATTGACCCCCATTACAGAAGAAAAAGGGCAACAAATTTAAATGCACCTAAATGAAAAGACACTGCTCTGTTTAATTTCTTCAGTCTACCATGTTGCATTAAACAAAGCGTGTGGGGCTAAAGCAGTTAGTATAAATAAAGGACATCCATGTTGGAGTTTATTTATAATTAGCTGTCCCCCACGGCTCTGCCCGTATAGTAGTGGAACAGGACAAACTTTAAAAATCAATAAACAAACAGGTATCGCTAGCCAAGCGGTGGCGAGGTACGCTCCAAAATGTGTAGACAGGTAGACTGATTTGAACAGAGGCTGGCCAATGAGCGTGGAGGGCCCTGCACCGCTCCCCACTCCTGATGTCACGCTTCCCCCTCCCCTCGGCCCGCAGCCTCTGTCTCGGATCCGTGCGAATAAATCACTCTTACAAAGCGAACTATGATACTTAGCGCAATGACAGAAGTCGCAAAATCAACCAGAATGTTCAAGCAACTTATGAAAAAAAAACATTTAAATCCGTTAAATAGTTTTCTCGTGAAAAGTGGACAGACATACAGAAGGACAGACTTTGGATTTTATATATATATAAATGATGCTTCAAGACTCTTTATTTACTGAGCATTTTCTGCATCTCTATCTATCTATCTATCTATCTATCTATCTATCTATCTATCTATCTATCTATCTACATTTAAAGCTACTCAAAACCCAGAATAAAATATTGGCAGATCTTTTTTGTGTAAAAGCAGAAAAAATGTATTTCAGTCCAGTGGAAGGTGTGAGAATTTTGAACTCTTTTTAGACCCTTCCCAATGGCGCTGTACACTGAAACACAATGGATTCATCTGTCGAGGTTTGCTTGTCTGTCGTCGAGGCAACTGCAGAATCGCAACACCATCAAGGCAACTGGAAGTTCACAGCTTCCCCACGTAACAGACCTGTGCCTGATGGTTGATTCAGGGAACATTATAACCTGGCCACTGACCTGGCCCTGTCCCTGCTTGTTTGCTGTGTCTGTGAGTATTGAAATTGTAGCTTCCGTTTGAGTAAATACATTTACTGTTTCTGTTTTGATTGGAATAAAGTTAGTTTTCTTGAGTCCTTTGGACTCAGCATTTTCTGTTGGGTACAGGACAGTGACTCATGTGTCACAATGGTTTTAGAACAAATAAATCACATAAATAAAATAACAAATGAATACTGGTATGTTGCCTATAGTTCTGAATGGGGATAACAGCTTATGAGACCAGTTCCTCCATTATCCTTCACAGGTTGATGTTCCTTTTTTTCCAACATTCTTTCCTCCTTGCTATTGAGGCAATGCCCTCATTCACATCCTCAGTGACTAAATCACACTGATGAGCATTGCGGGTATCCCCTTTTGGAGTTATGTGATGAGTCTCCTCAGTGCTAAATAACTCAGAGGTCAGAGTTTTCTTTTAATGGGTTAAATCAACTATGAAATACACTGTATCTAGATATCACTGCACCCTAGCCCATACCCAAATAAAGGAACTTGCATCTTCCAGTGTTTTTAGCTGCACATTCAATTTTAATAAACCCCAACTAAATTTAAACCTGCCTGTACTCTAGTATTGGGATCAAATGTTTACTACAGTTTATTTGTTAAAGTTTCTAAAATTGACTTGTAATATTTACTTTGTGTGGCTATTAGGATTATTATAGGATTACTTAGATAATATGCAGCTTTTTAATGAAACTGCATAACCGAGACAACTGTAAAGTTCATAAAGGAAAGTCAGCATTTTTTTTATTGTGTCTATTTAAACAGGAGTTTAACAGGCAAGTGCTATTTTTGGACAAAAGGTATGGAGAAATAAGCACAGGATGATAATAGAGAGGGTGTACAAGAAAATTGGGAGATATACATATATAAGAGCAGATACTAGAAAGAATTAAAATTATTAGATTGCATAAATTTAAAATCAGATGAATTAACCAGAGTATATATGCTTGTAAATAGAGACGTAATAGGTTTGAGCTAGTCATATTTACCTAAAGTAGCTTCACTGACAAGTAACAAGATCATTGGAAATTATCAGTTGCCCCATTTCATTTAATGCAACCAAAGCAATCTATAAAGGGAAATGATTTGAAAAGCATTGTCAGAGACATCACAAGTGTCAAAGGGAAACAACCACTATGTATGGCCTAAAAAGAAGACAAAGACTATAGCAGCCAAAAGCCAATTAGCCACCTGACACAGAGCTTGCTCTGTGGCTGTATTTGCATTGCTTAGGTTTTATGTTTTTATTCATTATTTTATCTCACATTTGTGTGTATACCTAGTTTTTCTGCAAATGATCATAAGTTTAGATTGAAATAAAGTTCAGGTATATATATTGACATTGCTTGTTGTTTGCTGACATTAGCAACCACCATTCTAAAGCAGGATTGTCAAACTCCAAGCCTGGAGGGTCAAAGTGGCTGCAGGTTTTCATTCTAAACATTTTCCTAATCAGTGACAAATTTATATATATATATATATATATATATATATATATATATATATATATATATATATATTATTGTGAACGCCTCCCGGGCACAGACAGGCGGACATGTTGTTGTCAAACCACCACACGTTTATTTACAATATTTACAGTTCAATGTCACAAAGACCCCAGTTCATTGGTCACACAGACTTCAATTATAGTCACTCAGACCTCAGTCACGTGCACAAAACAAACCCCAAACAGTCCTGGCCACAATGCCTTGTCTTCGGGCGCCTCCACTCTCCTCCTGAGCTTCGTCCTGCTTCCACCCGACTCCAGCCTCGAATGAAGGGAGACGGCCCCTTTTATACAGGACCCGGATGAGCCCCAGGTGTTCCCGGCATTCCTCCTCTAGCCACGCCCCAGCGTGGCGGAAGTGCCGGCTGTTCCTCCGGCAGCTCTCGGGTATCCTCCAAAGTCTTCCCCAGCACTTCCTGGTGTGGCGGGAGTGCTGGGGAAACAAGTCCCAAGGCATTGGGCCTCCTGGCGGTGACCACGGGCCCCTACAGGGAAGGGCTTCCATGTCCTTGACCCGTGGCCCCCAAAGCAACCCGGAAGGCAAACCCCACGTGGTCCAGGCAGGGCTCTGACCCTCTTCCGGTCCCTCCTGGCGTCCCGGCCGGGTCATGGCCCCTGGCATCCCTGACAGTGCCCCACAGCCAGCGAGACCACTCGTGGGTAAGAGCGACCCGTCCCGAGGGCAGCAGAGCCCAAGCGGGTCCCACTCGAGGATAGCGGGGTCCGCCCGCACTCCTAGCAGGGACAGGGGCGGAGACACAATCTGAGCACCAACCCATGGTGCATCCCTGTGCCTCGCACAGGTTGTGCTCCCCTTTTACCGGCACCCCGGGGCCTCCTCGGTCGGCACCCCTCCGAGACCTCCACCCCTTTGTTCCGAGCCACTCGTTCCCCGTAGGCTCCTCCAGCTGTGGCGCACCTGCACACTGGCAGAGATCATTCCACAGGCGGCCCGACATCAGAGGGCTGTTCCTCCTCGAAGGGGCTCCTTCAGCTCGCCCGGGGTCCGTCCCTACAAAAGAGAACACAGGGGCA
The DNA here is from genome assembly GCF_016835505.1 of Polypterus senegalus. NCBI lineage: Eukaryota > Metazoa > Chordata > Cladistia > Polypteriformes > Polypteridae > Polypterus > Polypterus senegalus. Next base: position 152,705,141 of record NC_053162.1, on the reverse strand, counting down.
GAACCGCTGCCAAAGCACCCAGCTCGGGCCACGCACGGGCAGCGTTCCCCTCCAACCGGCACCCGGCACTTGCCTGATCGGCACCCTCTCCGCGGCTTCCGTGTCCCTCTCGATAGTGGAACTGTCGGCACCGCCTGCTTTCTCACCGCCCGGCCTCAGGGATTCCCTCTGCTCCCTCAGAGGCGGCCAGCCGTCTGCGTGCACCCAGCACGCGTCTCACTGTATTGGAGGAGGCGGCACCCAGCCGCTTAATCCTCCCTTCGCTTTCGGACGCCTTGACGATATGCGACTCCGTATTAAGCAACACGAGCCCCTTTCCCGTCTGCGTCCAGCATATCGGAGGAATCGGCACCCAGCCTCTTATTCCTCCGTTCACTCTGGGACGCCATGACGGTTTGAGACTCCTTATGGAAATGAAGGCGCCTCTTTCCCGTCTGCGTCCCTATAGTGCGGCGCAAGACGCAGCCGACTCGGGCGGGGCGCTAGGACCGGGGCACTTAGCAGCCCGTGTCCAGTCAGCGTCCTCTCGGACTTCCCCTCGCCAAGCATACAGCCAGCGGCGCCGCACTCCTGTCGGAGGGCTGCTTACTCGAACTGATCGTTATCATCACAGCCTTTTTCAACAGACCCTCCCGCATGCTGTACGGAGTCGGCTGTACTCACCGCCTCCGCCGTACCTCTCCGGCTGGAGATTCCAGCGTCGCGCCCGTCCCGTTGTCGTCGAAGCGTTTGCAGCGCGCGGCGCCTTCCTCTCCAGTTCCAGCACCTCAGCCCGGAGGGCACGTAGCATCTGTAAGACACGCTGCTCCACGGGCTGAAGGGACGCCTCCAGCTCCGCCAGAGCAGCCGGCAAAGACAGGAAGTTAACCGGCGGAGCCTACCTGTCTGTCAGCCTCCGACGCCGCCACTTCCTGTGGGCCTTTCCTCCGGCCCAATCGGGTCTCCCCCCTGCCCGTGATGGACATTCCTTGGTCCCGCCTCTCTGCAGTCATCGGCGGGCACACAAGACACACCGTCCAATCGCGTGCCTGTCAGGGGGAGGGACTTCTGGTCCGCGGCCATCTTGGCTCCCCTTCTGCGGCGGCGACGTGCTTGCCGGCAGCCTTGTTGTTGCCGGCACCTTTTGAGCTGCAGCGTCTCCTCCTCCGCAGCCCTCGCGGCTGCCGCTGTGCTGCCGGAGCCCGCAGACCAGCATCGCCTGCCACTGGCGTGGATCCGGGAAGTCCCTGTCTGCAATAAAGAAAACACGCCCGGCCCCCATGGGCCGGCTGCCGCTAGGCAGGGAACTCACCTCCCCGGACTCGTCAAACCGAGGACACCTCCTCGGCGTGGCCTTTCTTGGCGCCATGCCGTCCCAGGCGCTCCAGCAACGGCGCTCGTTGGAGACCGCTGCACTCGTCCCGTGCACGCCGCCTGCCCGCATCAGGGAATAACGGCCTTCCTGCGGACCCCTGGCGGTCCGTGGGGTTCCTTTACCCCGCGGTGCTGTGTGCACGCAGCCCCCGCGGTACGTGGGTGGGGTCCCCTGCTGCGCCGGGCCGTCCACAACAAATTTGTTATATACAGGTCTCCGCCTTGAAACAGGCGGAGCATCCTGCCGACTACGCCAGATGTGAACGCCTCCCGGGCACAGACAGGCGGACATGTTGTTGTCAAACCACCACACGTTTATTTACAATATTTACAGTTCAATGTCACAAAGACCCCAGTTCATTGGTCACACAGACTTCAATTATAGTCACTCAGACCTCAGTCACGTGCACAAAACAAACCCCAAACAGTCCTGGCCACAATGCCTTGTCTTCGGGCCGCCTCCACTCTCCTCCTGAGCTTCGTCCTGCTTCCACCCGACTCCAGCCTCGAATGAAGGGAGACGGCCCCTTTTATACAGGACCCGGATGAGCCCCAGGTGTTCCCGGCATTCCTCCTCTAGCCACGCCCCAGCGTGGCGGAAGTGCCGGCTGTTCTCCCGGCAGCTCTCGGGTATCCTCCAAAGTCTTCCCCCCAGCACTTCCTGGTGTGGCGGGAGTGCTGGGGAAACAAGTCCCCAAGGCATTGGGGCGCCTCCTGGCGGTGACCACGGGCCCCTACAGGGAAGGGCTTCCATGCCCTTGACCCGTGGCCCCCAAAGCAACCCGGAAGGCAAACCCCGTGGTCCAGGCAGGGCTCTGTCCCTCTTCCGGTCCCTCCTGGCGTCCCGGCCGGGTCATGGCCCCTGGCATCCCTGACAATATATATATATATATATATATATATATATATATATATATATATATATATATATATATATATAATTAATTATCCTTAATTTTAATAGCCCTGTCTTTAAAGATTCAGTCATCTGAATTGATTCTTTTCTTCATTAAATTACAGCCAAACAGAAAGGAGACATGAAACAGGCCAACAGATGACCAGCTAAATTGGGACTTCAAACTCCAACCAGTTTCTTAATGATAAGCCGATTCTTGCTGTTAATTAAACCTGTTATTTAATTCCATGGCTTATTGCTGTTCTCATTCTGCCAGAAACTGTTGATTTTTCTGTTTTTCTAAGAACGCCATCAAAATGTTTTGGTGACCTGAGAGATCAACCTTACTGAGACCTTATTGTGTGGTGGGTCTAGGTGAGCTGGTCATGTGGTAGCTTGTTTTGTGTCTCATTACTGTTTAGCTGATAATTAAGGAAAAAATGAACAACTAAGGGGCCTGAGTCAAGTTAATTAAAACAAAAGCAATAGAAGTTTATTAGCTGCAAAAACTGGTCACTAATTAAGACGATTTTTAGAATCAAAACCTGCAGCCACTGTGGCCCTCCAGGACCAGAATTTGACACCCCTGTCCTAAAGGATGAGGGATTGACATGTTTAGGATCTATAGGATCCTAAGTCAGGTCATAAAAAAGGTAAAAGGTTCAATAATATGATAAGCAGGTGGTGGACTGTGATGCTGACAAATAAACCTTAAGGAATGTTCACAATAAATGAATACAAAAATGTAAAGGCAAAATGGCAGAACTCATGCAAAGCAAAATACAAATAGAAGATAACTAGAAAAATGAGATAAATATAAATAAAAGTAACACACTAAAACAAAAGCATGCACAATAAATGATTTATTGACTAGCTGTGCTACCCATCTAAGATGGTTTGAAATCTAAGTAATCATCATAGACTTCATCATTAACATTTGCAATGCAGTGTGTCTGTCCAGTTGCTATGCCTCTCTTACATACCATTTGTTAAAGCAATATTAAGGTTTGTGATGCACCATCTGTTGGATAACAGATGTTTAGTCTACTAAACATCTTTATTCAAATTGAAAGATGAAAAATGGGGGAGTTCGTTAGATGAAACCGAGGCTTAGAAAGTTAGAAAAAATGTCAGTAAGGACTGAAATAGGGTATCATGAAACCCAGGAGTTTATGGATTTTTAGAATGAAAGGAATTTTTGCACTTACAGATTGGCATCAAAAATGAATCAGTCGGGACAGGGTTTTTAGCAGATTAGTAACTAAAGATATGTAGGCTTGATCAACTTCAAGAATTTAGATCTTTCTTGAATTGCAAACTTAATATGCTGATCACTTTTAGTATCTGTGAATGATATTTCTTTCTGGTTCTGCAAGTAAACATAACCTTCGAGGCAGATATACCAAAGTTAGACACCACATGAGATTACAATCAGAAGAATCTTTTAAAACTTCAACAAGACTTTGAGCCTGACTTTGGACAGTGGGAAGGAAACAAACCCAGGTTGTTTGTGCAGCAGGGCGGAATTCTTCCTGAGATATATTGAAGGACTGCTTATAACACAATGGCCAAGCAAATGTTTTATTTAAAAGGAATGTGCTATAGGTAGTGTATGGTATAAATAAATCCAACACAATAGCAAACATAATTCTGACCTGAAGGTTGCTGGGGAAAACAAACAAAAGAGAGAGCACAAATTAATCAGGTTACCAGCCTTGACTAAAAACACAGATGTCTTTGTTGGATTTCCCTTATGTGTAAAAATTCACAAAGCTTGTTCTGCTACCTTTGCACTTTTGCTTTGTTTCATCTTGTTTGACTTTCAAAGTTACCATGCATGAAGCACATCTTTGAGCCTTGTTTTCTGGCCTTCGTTTCCATTTCCAAAAACCTCAGTGCATACTCCAGCTAGCTGCTTTGTCCCTTGGAGATTTAGTCCTATGAGCCCTGAGACACAATCCTGGGTGTCAGCACCTAGCTACTATTTTTGATTATAGTTTTTTTAATATCCTCATCTGCATCATTTTCATTCTGCTTACCTTAAAAGAGGGTCATCATACCTAGATGCTGAACTTTTACTGCCACAATAGGAAAGCGGCAAGTAAAAAGACAAATAAATACCAGAACCAGGGTATTAAAGAGAAAACACAACCAACAGAGCAAGAGAAGTGGAAGGTGGGAACTAAGCTAGCTGCCTTTAGGTTTAAGATCCAGTGCTTTAGCTACAATGCCTCACTGACCTGTTAAACCAGTGAGGATCCACCTCACACAGATATCTCTCTCTTGCCCAGTAGACTGTATCAGAGTAGCAGCCCATTCTCAATTTACCCTTTTTTTCTCCTCAGAGTAATCCCCAACTGTCTTGACTGTGTGTCACTTCATGCTAACAGGGACATGTTCTCTGGGATTTCTGGGAAGCATTGTATGATTGCTAGAGGCCACATTCAGTAGGCACCAGAATTCGCATCACTAAAACTTGCTTATAAATTTCATTTCAGCAATGTTAGCCTTTTGTCCAACACTATGGATTTTAACTTTGAACAGGTGTCGAATTAAGGTTTTAGGGTCTGATTTTCTGGTAATGACTCCTAGTTTTCCGTGGCTCAATTCAATATTCAGACTTAGTGGTTTGGCTCTGTTTGAAATATTGTGCTCTTCCTAATAACTCCTAGAAATTCTTGTTTAACTTGTTTAACTGTTCTAGTTTCTCTGCCAAAAGCCATGGACTTCTGGCAGTCATTCTCTTTAATTTTGTTAGCAGGCTTTTCAAACAGGGCAGCTGCAAATTTGACCACACACACACTATGGTGAATTTAGCAATACCAATCCACCTAACCTGTATGTCTTTGGAATGTGGGAGGAAACTGGAGCACCCATAAGAAACCCATGTAGACATGAGGAGAACATGCAAACTGAACAAAGGGGAAACTGTGGTATAGCGGGTCTGTGACTCAGGAAAAGTGGGTGTTTTAAACAAATAAATAATTGAACACACTAATGCTGGGAACGGGTGCAGGTGCAAGTGATCTGCTGAGAAGACAGCTTGGTTCCTGGTTGGTGCGTTGCCCTGCCAGCATGTGTGGGCAGTTTTATTGTTTTAATATCAGCCCAGTGTGACAATCAGGCAATTGTAACTGCAACCGCTCCCCAGTATATGAAAGGGTAGTGCAAGAGCAAAAAGAGGAGAACCAAGGAAAAGAACAATGAACAAATGGAGGTTAAAGTAGAGAGTGTGAAGCAGGCAGGAAACAGGGAAGAACTGGTGCAGTAGTGAGGAGGCAGACAGCCAGCATGAGGAGAGCCCCAGGAGGACAGCGTGTGGCCGATGCTCAGGGTTGTGGTGATAGTTCACTCTGCTGAGTGACTTAAGGGAGTGGGAATGACCAGAAGGAGTGAGGTTCTGCATCAGTCCGGGAAGGCAGTGGGAGTCAGCGGCAGAGGCTTGAACGGTGCACCTTTCTTTTGTCAATGGGAGGGAAGTACCCAAGCCTAGGTCCAGATTGGGAACCCTACTGTGTGGCCATGGAAGCATCAGGGACCTGGACTTGTACACCACAGAAGAAAGAAGGATGAGTCTGTTAAGGAGGCGACTCCTCAGCTGCAAGGTCCTGAAGGATAAGCTGGTTAGACAGCAGTTTTAATGGACTGCACCAGGGCATGGGCTTCAAGGGATAGTTACCTACACTGTTGGTTTTAACTTCGATTTTTAAAGGAATATATATTTGACTAATTTTTAACCTGTACTTGCATTTTTTAATGGATTATTTATTTGTTTATTGAACTTAGCACTGCACTTTAATGGACATTGATTGTTTTGATTTTTGAATTATTTAACAAGAGCATTAGAGCACTTTTCACCCTCCCTTTTGCTTGGTGCGTGTTTGTCCTCATCTAGCCAGGCTCATCCCGGTCATGACTATTGGAACTGTTAGATCCAAGAGGCTCCCAAAATGGAAGCCTGCTTACCTGTGCATACAAACCTTTTATGCATTAAATACTGTGGGACATGTGCCTTACAGAGGGAGGTTGGAACTGTACATAATTGCCTAATTTGTCATATTTTCTTACAAAGGTAATCAAGACCAGGATTACAGTTGGCTGGAGCCTTTCCCTGTTAGCATAGGCTGGAAGGCAGGAACAAACCCTGGACATTACGACAGTCCATTGCAGGGTAGACACAAACTTCCCCAACACCAAACACCCACTAGGGCCAATTTATCTCTCCACAGGGAGGACCCAGGATGTGAAGTCTAGTCTGCTTACTGTGAGGCAACATGCCATATTTCTTTTCTAAGCACTGTGCAAATTTTTGTCATTTTCTTCATAGTTTGTGTTTGTCACGCAAAAAAAAAAAACTAATTTCCAGTCACCTTTATTAAAAGTAAATCAAACTGTCAGTCACTCAATCATTTTCTAAACCTCTTTGTCCTGAACAGGGTTGTGGTGGATCCTGGGGCCTATTCCAACTAACATAGGATGCAAGGCAGAAACAAACCCTGGACAGGGTGGCAGTCCATTGCATGGTGAACACACACAGACCTCAGCCACACACTAGGGCCAATTTAACATTGCCAGTCCACCTAACTGGCATGTTTTTAAAACCAGAGCATCCGAATGAAATCCCTACAGATTCAGGGAGAATAAGCAAACTCAATGCAGGAAGACAAAGAACGCAAACCCTGGTCCCCTCACTGCGATGCAGCAGTGCCATTGTGCCGGCCCCTGCCTAACTTATTCAAACATTTTGTATTTTTCTTTCCTAAGCACTAAGTTATGCAAATTTTTCTCATTTTCTTCATAGTTTGTGTTTGTCACTAAACAAAACTAATTTCCAGTGACCTTTAGTAACAGCATATCAAACTGAAAATCAACAAAGTAGATGTTTTGAGGAAATGAATTACATAGCTAATTGTTATTTGAATTTATTCCATTTTTTAATCTCTTCATTTATTTCACATACCTAATTTAATGTACTTAATTGTTCTTCAATTAGCAATCATTTGATCTTGCTTGATACGTTATATAAAGCCGTTTCAGGCACTAGGCAGATTTACTAGAACTCATGTTTTCAGGCTTTTTCAACTCAATTAACTTTTGCTCTTTGGAAGATGTTGATGCTCGATGCGGCATGTCATGCCTTTACTTCTAACAATGGAGCCATGTTGTATGCCTGTCTTTAATTTCCACAAGATATTTTGATTGAGCAGAGAAATGCTGACAGGCTTGTTTCGTACCTGTTATTTCAGTAGGCAAGTCAGCACTTGTGGCGCCTAATGAAAAAGAGTGGAAAATGTGGAAGTTAATGTGCTGTTGTTTTAACTGGTGCTTACCCTAAGGAATGGTTTCCAGCAGGAGTGGTGCTAACTCACTGGAGGCACTCACAACACACTCCGCTATTAAAGTTAAAGAAACTGCAGCCCCCAACTCTCAAACTCCCAATTGTGTTGCTTAAAGTTACAAATAATTGCTAAGCGTGTTATTGTATAGCATTTGTCTGACCACTAGGGGACACTCTTAACACAACGAGAAACATTCACCAGGATTTAATTATAATCCACGAATGCTGAAAAACCTTTATTTTAATTCTTCACTTCACTTGAAACTATCCAGTTTACAGAAGTATTGAGTGTATGTAACATAACATGGAGCTAATCTGTAGTGCTAACTTGTTGATCACAGATCGGCAGATATCGTATCCAATTCACCAAATAGGGAACCCTTTTTTCCTCTGCTTTTTATTCATGCAGTGTCTCCAGCAGGATCCTGTACCCTTGGGCAGTATAAGGTGTACTATCTGTCTGCTGCTCTTGGACCTTTTGGTAGTTAGAAGGGACATTCTAACTCATGGCGTTCACATGCCAGAGTCACTTCTGTTTTTTTTTATGGACCTTCCATAGTTATTTCAAGAAAAAACAAAACAGACTTGGAGGCATCTGAAAGTTCTCATACTCTCTCATGATGGCTTCTTCTGTGTTCACAGCTCATGTCACACGAAGAGGAGGAACACACTGACAACTGTTGAGAATTTTCACCATTCTTTTTCTGTGACATGAGACAGCCACTGGAATCATTATTTTCTGCTACATAGTTTCCATCAAGAAGACAGAGAGTGGAGAGCTTTGAGAAGACTCAAGTACACATATGTGTCTGTTTCTGCTTAATAATACAAAGGTACAGTATACTGTTTATGTCAAACAGATCATTCAAAGAAGAAAATGCCGGACTTCCAGCTGCTGTGAAAGAGATAGGAGGTGTAGGGTCTCATAGAAGCTCAAAGATCTTGAGAGATTATAGCAGATTTAAAGTGATAAAATAAGTATGTGAATTCCTTGAAATGACCTGTTATTCTGCATAAATTGGTCATAATATGTAATCTGATCATTATTTAAGTCACAAATATAGACACACCTAACATTTCTACACTGATAACACACAATTATAATATTTTGTGACTTTACTGACATACTTTCTGTGCACAAAGTAAGTGAGCATCTTTAGATTTACTAACAGGTCAAATTAACTTTGGTAACAGTGACCTCTAAAATGTGCTTCTGGTAGCTGTGGATCAGACCTGTGCATGGTTCAGGAGGAAAATAGACCATTCTTCATTACAGAGCTGCTTTTGGTCAACCGTATTTATTTGGTGTCTGGTGTAAATGGCACTCTTTAGGTCATTCCAAGGCATGGAAGTAGGAACAGGGCAATGAGAGTCATTTGTTCACACAATTGAGAGATCCCACTCTGAGAAGTGACTGCATTGAGACCGGTTAGATCATGCATGGACTTTTCTATGTAATATGGTGAGGGTATCCTAAACCATAAATGATTAATAGGGTCTGAGGCATGCAGAAGTCTGAGAGGGTATTATTATGAATATTATGCAACACACAAGATGGTGAAAAGTGGTAATAAACCTCAAAAAGGCCCAAAACAGTAACTCTGTAGTGGCACTATGATTTTATAAAAGGATGGGCCAGCGTGTATCACCAGTGGAGCTATTTTTATTACTGTTAAATATAAATTTATTTTAAAAGAAATTTTAGAAGTCCAGTTATAAAAATGTATATGGAGAGCACATCTAGTTTGAATGTTTTTGTTAACCCTAATTTAAATCTTCTTACAAATGGTGAAGCTACATTGACTGCCTACCTTTTGATGATACATACAGTAAGACATACGAGACTATTGCAAAGCATAAACACCCAAATAATATACTGTGACAGATTAGGGTTTTCTTGCACCCTTGTACCCTCGGACCACACGTCAGACACCAGATAAAAGTCCAATAATAGGATTTATTATAATAATAAAGTGCACAAAGCACCACCACTCCACTATTCTTCAATAACAATACAATAAACCAATAAATCACAATCCTCCACTCCCAGACGTTTAGCCACCCTGCCTCCCAACTCAGCTCGTCTGTCTGGGAGCTCCCACAGTCCTTTATATCTCCCGACCCGGAAGTGTTCCCAATCCAACAGTCCACAAGTCCTCATTCCTTCCGGGTCAGGGTAAACAATGCTTTTTCTCACCCCGGAAGCCCGTCGCTCTTCCTATGACGAACTTCTGGGTCATAGGGCACGAAGAACTCTTCGGTCCTCCCTGCAGCTCCCTCTCGTGGCCCCATGGCATCCAGCAGGGCGGTGCATAAAAACTCCATTGTCCATGATGCCCTGCTGGTCTTCTGGGGACCTCCATGCTGCAAGGAGGGCTCCACCTGGCGGTTTGGGGGTATTGGCCGGGGTACATGGCCGGCCATATCTTACAATACATTATAATTTTGACCAATACAGCATTGTATAACAGCAAACAGTCAGATTATAGTTTTTCCTTTCCTTGCAGTTTGTGTATGAACTCCTGATACATGCATTTCCAGTTTACGAATTCGCAAAATAATCTATCCTAAACTAGATTATACAAAAATGACAAAATCACATCTTTCAATATCATCTGTTCTAGTCATGCACTGTCATCTGTTGTATCAATGAGCTGCAATGCTATGCTCCTTACCGGCTGGAGCACAAGTTGGAATGTTTAATACCAATCGAACTGGTCGCTCATTAATATCACACAAATTCATGACCTTACTGATCTTTCAGCAATTGGCAGCTGGGTTGTTTTTTAGATTTCCAGCACCCACTTTAGCTGCATTGGTAATATACTCATTGTTAAAGTGAACACTGCTAGCAGTGGCACTACCACCTGCCATTGAGGCATCATCAAAATATAAAGTGCCAACATCAGACTTTATGGCATGTTTTGCACTTCTGTTTGTTTCCTTTCGTTAATAAAACCTAAAACTGCTGTTTGTCATTCATTACTCTCAATTCCCTCCAATAAGACATAGCCCAACTAGTGATGGGTGATTCGTGAATGATTTGTTCTGTTTGAATGACTCTTTTCAGTGAATCGTATGAATAGACTCAGGAGAGCTCCACAGGAGTGCTGATTAACTTCATTAAGTTACTAGTTGACTGTTAACTGCACATGTTTTGAGCAGCTTTAATTGTTAACATTTTAACTCAATCCTATTTTCTAAAATTTGTAACACAAATGTGTGCTGTGTAATCATCATCTGTATGTAAGCATTCCAAATACATTTTAAGAGTTACAGTAAATGAACTTTTCTAGTGATAAAGATAACACTGCTGATTTTGTTGTGTAAGTTTACAATTAACTTATATTTTAATCAAGGGTGCTGTGTATTTAAATGCATTTATGCAGTATATGCTGATTTTCATTTGATGAAAAGAAAAATTAAATAAGCTTAGCCATTGAGGAAAGTGGCCCACCCAGGCTCAGTACTGGCTCCACCCCTACAGTAACTTCACATGTCTAAAAACAGACCTTACTGCAGGCAGCCTGACCCCAAACTCAACTGTCAGGATTTAGGGCCTTTCCTGATACCAAGATGTTTGTTCGTGTTTTCATGAAATTCTTAATTGACTTCTTTAACTCTCCATTGGTAGTTCCAAGTCTGTTCTGTTCAGTCATCACTGGCTACTTGTTTGTTCTAGGGTTGTTGCTAGCTTACAAGGCTAGCCTTAAATGGCCTTTCACCAGACTACATCAGTAACCTGCAGCACTACAGTCCTGTCCACCCACACTTGCTCTGAGGCTGGCGATGCTTTCTGTGCCCCAAAATAACCTTTGCTTTATAGATGACATAGCCTTCAGCTCCAATCTACCAAGGCTGAAAACTTTGGAATGACCTCCTGAGTTATTAGATCTTCCACCCATTTAAATCCATGTATGTAAACTAGGCTTTCTTGTCAATTAAACTTTTACCTTGTATAAAGAATAAATAAAGTAAAACAAAACAATCATTCAAGGCATTCTTTTCAATTAAATATATTCATAAAGGCACACTGACACTTTTATACTTTCTCCCAGCTTACCCTCTCTTTGAATATTCGTAAAGCTCTTTGAACATCAGAAGGTTTCTATTTAAATAAAATGTATTCTTATTTTTAAGGTATTTCTGAACTCTAAAATGCTTTCAAGCTCCTACCAGTGTAATGCTCATTGAACTTTGAGTTTGGAGGTGGGTTGACACAGGAGCACAATTGTTTGATGGAATGGAAACCAGAGAAACAGACAAAGGGTTAAGACAAAGAGAAGAGAGCTCATGTGGTACTGAGGTAGAAAAGGAGTTAGCCACTACACTCAACAGACAAGAAACTATCTGGCATATGCAGGACTAGAGAAGTATCAAGAGTTGTTATTTTATGTTATTCTTCTTGTTAATTCCAATTCTGAATTGTTTTTTTTTCAATATATAAAACACAATGTTGGCTGACAGACTCATCAATAAAAGCACTGTTTCCTGTTTAGTTAAAAACCTGAAATATGTCAGGATTGTACATCTAGGGCAGGAAGTATCCACTAAAAAATGAAAAACTAAATATCTCAACATATTAAAAAATACTTTAGCCGGGTTGATTTAAAATTTCATGATAGTTCACATGTTTTTATTATTTGTCAATAATAATACTTACTTGAGTAGGCTATAATAACAAAGAGCATTTTCTTTTTCAGCTCAGTGAAGCCGGGACAAACACAATACCACTTAGCTGTTTATGGCTTTCTGGTTTGTGCAAATAAAGAGGCAGTAGAAGGAATAGGAGGGGTAAATGAAGAGTAGCTTGACCAAAGGGATCAACAGATGAGTACAGAAAGTAAAGACACGGCATGTTATATGATATAGAGAGTGAGTTGAAGGAATGTTTGGCGAACCTCAAGTGGTACTTTAAAGCTGTTTAAAGCTGTTGTGACTGTGAGTTTACATGTTGTAAAGGGACATTTAAAGGGTTAAATCAATCCCAAAATAAAAAATGTTCACTTCATTGGATAGGTCACATAAATTTCCAGCCTGTAAATGGTATTGCTGTTTGTTATAAGTTAAAGTAAAGCATCATTAAGTATTAGAATGTTATTGCCTGGCTAAAGCTTTCAGGGTAAAGTCATATTAATACAATTAAAAAAACTAATTACAAAAAAAAGCTTAAGCATACAACTGATTATAAAAACACATAAACAAATGAATGAGTGATGCTCAAAAATATATTTTTAAGTGAACAAAGTAAAAACCCACATCTGAACCTGAGTTTCATTCAGTTGGTGCACTACAATTGTCTGATAGGTATGCAGTACACATTATGAGGTTACACTTACTGTTTGCTGTATGTTTTATTTGACTTTCCTTAATTTTCAGTTTTGTAGGTTTATTTGGGGTTTATTTTAGTTATTTTTGGTTGCAATTTATAGTTTTGCACCTTCTTTGAGGTAAACTGTTGTTTCCATAAACTGTTTCAATTTGTATATTGCTTTTGATCTAAACCCTCTAAAATTGTAATGGTACAAGATTATAGATCAAAGCATTACATTAAAATCTGATTAAAACTACCATTTTTACAGATGCTTCTACCCATAATTCCCATTATTCCTGCTAATTTCCTGTTTCAATTCAAAACAATAAAGTCTGTTGTAAAATTGTGTTTTGCAGTGGCCATCTACAGGATCCAGTGTCAATCATTAAAAAAAGCGGGAACTGGTCTACGGTAGGAATGTTTTACTCATGTGCCATTGTTAAAGAGTAAGAATCTAATAACATTAGCCCCTGTAAAAAAAATCAAACATTATATACAGAAAACTACTCAATTACTTGTATAGTACTTCTGATACATCCATTTAACAGCACCATAATCAAAGCCCGTTGTCTTTGGAAATTTCCTTGGTAAGGCAGGGTAACACAGCTAGTCTATAATAAAAGACACCTTCTTACATTTGTACCAAATATCATTGCATTAAATGTCATTGTCATGTCTATCTTTTTGTCTTTGTTATAATGCTTGCAATTTCTTGAAAGCTGTGCATTTATTTCAAAGTTTCTGAATAGTGTAGTTTCCATGTTTGCCTTTATTTTGTCCTCTTATTTTGTTTGGTAAATTGCAATTTTACTGTTTGGTCACACCATCTTGTTTTCATTATAGGTGGTTTGGTTACTAAGACGTGTTTTTCTGCTGCTTTGCTCCAACTCCTCAAAGTTATGTCATGTGACATGATGTCAGTGAGAAGCTCCTTAAACCAACTGGCATGCTAATCAGTGTCCAAGTTTGTGGATGTAATCTAAAATCCTTTCACAAATACATCTCTTTAGAGATTAGAGCAAATTTTTGTGTAGATTCTCGAAGTCTTTGATTTTGTTTTGTTCATTGGGCTTGTCACACAATTGCTCGATTCCTGATTTTGGCCTGTTTTGTTAATTTGATCACAGGTTATGCACACACTGGTCCTTTATATTGCCTTTGTGGCCTACCAGTTACATTTATGGTGGAAAATTCTGTCTGTCTGTACTCATGAAACTGGTCTGGTCTGGTTTCTAGCTGCCTTGTGTAAGTCAGAGTTTACGTTTCTGCTTAATTTCCTTCTTTATGTCTATTTTGTTCACGTTTAATTCCCTGATTATTATTGCTTATGTTAATATTGTTACTTAGAATAACCAGAAAAGCTTTAATGAATATACATTTTTATAAGTATGTTTTGCCAAATTTCGTCTTTTGATATGTAAGGATTTCACTTCAGACTTTAGTTTCATATTTGATTTTATAATCACAAGGATATTTTTCTTAACGTTATATATTTTCTTTGTTTATACAACTCCATCTTGGTACCTGTCACATGACTACATCATCACCAACGATGATGTCATCACACACTGCTTTATTCCTTGACGAATTCCATAGTCAACTTAATTTCCAAGTAGTCTGCTCTGGCATAAGAACTCTGTACTTTACAACATCTTTCTGACTTTGACCTTCATGTTTGTTTTAATCTTTCAGTTTCTGGTTCTTTGGTATTGTTTGAAGTTCTGTTTTTTCCATGGTCACATTTGTTGGCTGTGTCATCTCAAAACATCAGCTGTGTTAAATCATAAAAGATTATGAATGACATGAGGTTTCATATTCATTAAGCAGTAATAACTTATAATGATAGCTTGTTAGAAAGTATGTAAATGACACCTTTAGACAACTCTCATTGAGTGCATGGGAAGGAGCCCAGAGCAGGTACATAAGCACTTGCACACGTTAATTCTGAGAGAAAATTAAGTGAAATCTGAAATGTATGCACAATCAAAAGTAATTATGCCCAAGTTTTATGTTACAACAGAAAACCTATATTTAGAAAAAGAAGTATTTGCTATTAATTACAGTTGACATTTTTAAAAAGTGTTCTTATTTTTACATTTTTCTTTCTCTCTGTTTGTAGCCTCAAAATGGCAGTATGAGGAAACTCAGCAGCAGTGGTAAATCCGGTTATATTTTTTTTTTTTGGGGAATAAAAAATGCAATGCATTATGTTGTGCATGCAAAACAAAATTC